>NC_037679.1:81018732-81049736 GCF_003255815.1 Theropithecus gelada | reverse complement strand
TTTTTAGTAGAAACAGGGTTTCACTATGTTGGCCAGGCTGGTCTTGAACTCCTGATCTCAAATGATCTGCCTTGGTCTCCCAAAGTGCTGGGATTATAGGCATGAGCCACCACGCCCAGCCAAGGGACAAAAACCTTTTTGCAGAAAAACATTTTTATACAATTTAACCAGAAAGCTTCATTTCAGGTTCAGGAAGTGGAAGGGGCAAAACCCTGGATTTTCACAAATTTCCAAAATGGGCTTATATAACTCTCCACCCTTTTCTTTTCTTTTTCTTTTAGAGACAGGGTCTCACTCTGTTGCTCAGGCTGAAGTGCAGTGGTGCGATTATAGCTCACTGTAACCTTGAACTCCTGGGCTCAAGGGACCCTCCCATCTCGGCCTCTTAAAGTGCTGGGATTACAGGTGTCTGCCATTGCTCTTGGTTCGCCACCAACCCTTTTCATTCTGATCATTTCTCTAGTGAGCTGCGTAGAAGAAATAATGCCTTTTGAGGGACAGTTGCATTTAACAGACAGCCTTACTAAGGCGAGTACATCAGGACAAAGATGCAGGAAGGACAATCAGGCTATTAGTCTGTTGTTGCAAATTGCAACAAATCGAGAAAGTCAGACACTGATCAACTGCAGTGAAACATTTGGTGGGTGATTTTGAGAGTCCCATCTGCAGGAGTGGGTGGAAGGATCACGGTCCCTGTTATGTATCCTCTCTCGGCTTGTTAGCTCATGCCTGTAATCCCAACACTTTGGGAGGCCAAGGCAGGAGGATCACCTGAGGCCAAGAGTTTGAGACCAGCCTCGCCAACATGGCAAATCCCTGTCTCCGCTAAAAAATACAAAAATTAGCTTGATGTGGTGGTGCACGCCTGTAGTCTTAACTACTTGGGAAGCTGAGGTGGGAGAATCACTTGAACCTGGGAGGCAGAGGTTGCAATGAGCCAAGATCACACCATTGCACTCCAGCCTGGGCAACATTGCAAGACTGTCTAAAAAAAAAAAAAAAAAAAAAAAAAATCCAGGTCTGGTGGCTCATGCCTATAATCCCAGCACTTTGTGAGGCCAAGGCGGACAGATCACCTGAGGTCGGGAATTCGAGACCAGCCTGACCAACATGGTGAAACCCCATCTCTACTAAAAATACAAAATTAGCCAGGCTTGGTGGCACATGCCTGTAATCCCTGCTACTTGGGAGGCTGAGATAGGAGAATCGATTGAACCTGGGAGGTGGAGGTTGTGGTGACCCAAGATCGCGCCATCGCACTCCAGCCTGGGCAACAAGAGCAAGACTCCTTCTCAAAAAAAAGAAAAAGAAAAAGAAATGCAGAGCTGAAGAACAGTCCAATGTAAATGGTCCCATCAGAGAGGAACTCTCTCATCATGGACATCTGCAAGTGACCCAGACTGTCCAGCAGCATCCACGATGTTTGCACAGCGTAGGTATGGCCCCAGGGAGGGATGTCTCTAATCTGCCAGGGTCCTAGAGTTAAAGTCCTGTCTTACCCAGTTTTTTAGTTCATGCTGAGACTGAAACAGCTCACAGCAGACAGCATCAGGTTTCAGCCTTTTTTTTTTTTTTTCCTTCTTTTTTTAAGACAGGGTCTCGCTCTGTCACCCAAGCTGGAGTGCAGTGGTGCCATCATAACTCACTGCAGCCTCGACCTCTTGGACTCAAGCAACTGTCCCATTGCAGAGCTTTCAGTTTGGGGTCAGGTTTGGGCAACTAGAATTTGTGAATTCAGGATTTTCTTCTGCGGTAGCTAAGAAGCCAAGAGGCTGTGTGTCTCGAGGCTAAGAGCGAAGCGAGGCTTTCTTAAGCCCTTTAAGTCTGTCAGTTTCAGAGCCCAGGTGGACTTCCGTAAAAAGATCCCCATCAGCTAGAAAATCATGACTCTAAGGGTCAGCTGTGTGGTTTCACAAGCGCTCATTAGCAACTAAAAACTGCTTTTTAAAACCCTGAAAGTGTGTCTCCATTTAGAGATTGCCTCTTTTTCATGTTTTTTTTTTTCCCCAGAAGTTCTAATATTAGCAAACACTATAGTAAGAACCATCAGTTACTGAGACTTGTTCCATTTTACTTATTTATTTATTTATTTATTTAGCGACGGGGTCTCACTCTGTTGCCCAGCCTGGAGTGCAGTGGCACAATCTCGCATTGCAACCTCCATCTCCCGAGTTCAAGCAATTCTCCTGCCTCAGCCTCCCAAGTAGCTGGGACTACAGGTGCCTGCCACCATGCCCAGCTCATTTTTGTATTTTTAGTAGAGACGGTGTTTCACCATAATGGTCAGGCTGGTTTCGAACTCCTGACCTCAGGTGATCTGCCCGCCTCAGCCTCCTAAAGTGCTAGGATTACAGGCGTGAACCACTGCACCCAGCCTAATTTTTGTATCTTTGGTAGAGACGGGGTTTCGCCATATTGGCCGGGCTGGTCTTGGACACCTAATCTCAAGTGATCCTACCGCCTTGGCCTCCCAAAGTGCTGGGATTACAGGTGTGAGCCACTGGGCCCTGCCTTATTTATTTTTGATACAAGTTCTCACCCTGTTCCCCAGGCTGGAGTGCAGTGGCATGATCATAGCTCACTGCAGCCTTGAACTCCTGGACTCAAGTGATCCTCCCACCTCAGCCTCCTGAGTGGCTGGGGGCTACAGGTGCTCACCACCAGGCCCGGCTCGGTGAATGCTTTTCTGCACACTAGGATATTGTCAGGGACGGGTCCTATGAACCCATCTGATCAGTGAGCTTCTTGAGCAAGGCCTCTGGAATCCACCTCTCATGGTTGGGCATAAAGAACAGAGACAGGCCGGGCGCGGTGGCTCAAGCCTGTAATCCCAGCACTTTGGGAGGCCGAGGTGGGTGGATCACGAGGTCAGGAGATCGAGACTATCTTGGCTAACATGGTGAAACCCCGTCTCTACTAAAAAAAAAAAATACAAAAAACTAGCCGGGCGTGGTGGCGGGCGCCTGTAGTCTCAGCTACTTGGGAGGCTGAGGTGGGAGAATGGCGCGAACCCGGGAGGCAGAGCTTGCAGTGAGCCGAGATCACGCCACTGCACTCCAGCCTGGGAGCACAGCGAGACTCCATCTCAAAAAAAAAAAAAAAAAAAAAGAACAGAGACAGTCACACCTTGTCACCGAGTCCAGCTCGAACAGGGAGCATCGGGGAGGGGACTCCAGATACCAGGCTCTGCAGGCTCCCCTCCTTGCTCTCTGCCCACACATGGGAATGGCATCTAGGGGTGCACCCAACATGGGACTGAGACCCACAGTGTTGGGGACAGCGTTCCTACCTCTGCCCCGCTGAGCCAGATGCCTGCCAGCCTTTGCACCCCACTACTGTTGATGACACATTTCCTTGAGTCAGTAAACATTGGCCTTTGTGCTTAGGATATAAGCCAGGGCAGGGTCCAGGAGTGGGGGTTTGAGCTGGCCACAGCAATCAAAGGGACAAGATGTTCCTGCTGGCCTGGAGGGGGTAGGCGGGCTACACAGAGCTCTTCTCCTCCATGGGAACCTTCTGGGCCTGTGAGCTCCACCCTGGGCCACCTCCACTCAAGTTTTTCCAGTTGGAAATGTATTTATTTATTATTACTACTATTTGAGATGGAGTCTCCCTCTGTCACCCAGGCTGGAGGGCAGTGGGGTGATCCCCGCTCACTGCAATCTCTGCCTCCTGGGTTCAAGTGATCCTCCTGCCTCAGCCCCCTGAGTAGCTGGGACTACAGATGTGCACCACCACGTCCAGCTAATTTTTGTATTTTTAGTAGAGATGAGGTTTCACCATGTTGCCAGGCTAGTCTCAAACTCCTGGCCTCAAGTGATCCTCCCACCTTGGCCTCCCAAAGTGCTGGGATTACAGGCGTGAGCCACTGTGCCTGGCCCCAATTGGAAATTTAGACTCAAGGAGCTGAGGTGGACACTGGGGGCCCACTGGGCAGGCCCAGGACAGGCAGAATAAGGAGATGGGAACACCTCGCCTGCCTTCTGAATGGCCCAGAAAATAGAGAAAAGGAGGGAGAAGTGCTCTGCACTGATGCAATGAGATCCAACTTCAGAATCAAATAGGCCAGAGTTTGGGGCTCTGCTCTTACCAGTTCCATGACCTAGGAGACATGTGTTCACCTCTCCAGGCCTCAGTTTCCCCATCTGATGGGGGTATCAATATCTCCCATTTGTATAGAGGGCAATCTAGCAATTTAAAATGTGGGTGCTGGCGTTAGAACAGCCTGGTTCACGGTCCAGTTCTTCCCTGCCGTTTGCTAACCACATGGCCTAGGAATGTTCTCAGCTGTCCGGATGAATTATAACCAACACTGAGAGAGAGTGTCCTGTGTGCCAGGTCCTATTCCAAAGAGCATGCTTATCTCCTTTAATCCCCACCACACTATTCTTGCTCCTGTTTTACAAATGAGGCTCGGAGGGATATGGTGATTTTCCCAAGTCACACCATATGTAGCAGAGCCAGGATGCAAACCTTCTCCTACCGTGCCTCTAACAGCTATGGAATACAGCACTTTCATCCTGAATAGAAACCACATACTTGCTTTGCAAACAGGACTTCGGGGCCAGTCTCCAAATTCCCCCTCAAATTTCCTCTAGGCAAGAGTTCTGGAGCCACCACTGCACTCCAGCCGACCTTGGCTTCTGAGCTTTGGATTCTGGGCGGTAATGGTCATGGTCCCACTGTCCTGGAAAAGCTTGCCCTTGGCTTCTGGCCCTGACTCTGCCTCCCACTGACTAGTGGACGTCACTCCCCCTTTCTGGGCCTGGCAACACAATCCTGTTCAATGAGGCTGCGGCTGGATCAGAGGCCCCCAGGCCCGGAACCTTCCAGGGCTGGGCTCAGCTCCCTACCCCATCCCCCAGGTATGCCAGGAGGCCTGGGCGGGACCTGCTTGGGGTTAAATACTCCAGCCCAGCACTCCCCAGGCCGCTAGTCCCAGTCTTCGCAGCAGGCAGTCTGACTAAGATCAATCATGGTAAGTGCCATGACTATGTCCCCTTGTGTGGGACATCTTCAGTAACACTTCCAGAAGCACCTTGTGTTGGAGCCTACAAGTCTCACTGTCCTTCTCTTTCTCCTTAGACGACTTACAGTGACAAAGGGGCAAAGGTAAGCAGGGGAAATGTGGGAAATGTAGGGGCCGGGGTCTAGAAGAGGGTTGGAGTGCAGGGAGACTGGGGTTTTATCAGCAGAAGAGGAAGGACTGGAGTGGATATGTGACATGCATGACTGCACACTCAGCTTTACCCCTGGGGCTCCCCCAGACTAAGCTGGACTCAACCTCACCCTCCTAACAAACTTGTATCCTGGCCAGGCATGGTGGCTCACGCCTGTAATCCCAGTGCTTTGGGAGGCCAAGGCAGGCGAATACTTGAGGTCAGGAGTTCGAGACCAGCCTGGTCAACATGAGGAAACCCCTGTCTCTACTAAAAATACAATAATATAGCCGGGCGTGGTAGCGCAACCCTGTAATCCCAGCTACTCGGGAGACTGAGGTGGGGGGATCACTTGAACCTGAGGATCGCTTGAACCCAGAAGGCGGAGGTTGCAGTGAGCCGAGATTGCACCACGGCACTCCAGTCCAGCCTGGGCAACAGAGCAAAACTTCATCTCAAAAACAAAAACAAAACTTGTACCCCTTCTTAAATGACTGCCAATCTCTTAATCCCATTTGGAAGTTCTTTCTAAGGTCTAACTTAAATCCATATTGCTGCAACATAAGGCTATTTCCCTGTGTGAAACCGTGGCAGGCCTCCTGAGGGGGCTTCCCCGTCCAAGACACCCAGGAGCTCAACTTCCACATGAAAAACCTCTTTTGAGGCTTGGCAAGGCTGCATGAGGTTCCACTGCTCCTGAGTTCTGTGGTTGAGGCTGGGATAAGGAGGGTGGCTAGGGGACATTACTCTACCCGCACTTTTCTGGACTCACTTTCAGGGACTCAGCCTCACCTCTTCTCTCCTTCTGCAGCCTGAGAGAGGCCGATTCCTCCACTTCCACTCCGTGACCTTCTGGGTTGGCAACGCCAAGCAGGTAGAAGCCGGGGCAAGGTACTGGAGTGAGCAGAGAGGAGGGCAGAGGGCCACCTGACAAGGGCAGGCCTCCAGCAGGTCTGTGATTGGCCCTTGGGAGGGAGGATCAGGCCAGGGGTGGGCCAGATGCTCTGAATCCTAATTACACCAGCTCGAAAGTTATCTGTCAGCAAAATGTGCAGGCAGCAGTCTTTCTTCCCAGGAGGGTCTCTGCACCTGAGGCAATAGGGCCGGCAGGCTGAGGGGGGCCAGGGGCTCTCTTCCGGAAGTCCCCCAGGCTGGCCCCTTGACCCTCACGAACCCTGCTGCAACCCTGTGATTCAGGCCGCGTCATTCTACTGCAGCAAGATGGGCTTTGAACCTCTAGCCTACAGGGGCCTGGAGACCGGTTCCCGGGAGGTGGTCAGCCATGTAATCAAACAAGGGAAGGTGAGTTGCCACCCCCAGGACAGCCCCCAACCCCTGCCTGGCCAACATGGTGAAACCCCATCTCTACTAAAAATACAAAAATTAGCTGGGCATGATGGTGGCCGCCTGTAATCCCAGCTACTCGGGAGGCTGAGGCAGGCAAATCGCTTGAACCCAGGAGGCGGAGCTTACAGTGAGCCAACATCGTGCCACTGCACTCCAGCCTGGGCGACAGAGCGAGACTCCATCTCAAAAACAAAACCAATACCAAAAACAAACAAACAAAAAACCCCAACAACAACAGCAAAAAACATATAATTCAGCTCCCACCGACCCCCCTGCTGGCACCTTTGTACAGCCATGCAACAGGGTCCCTCCTAGTTTCATTTCCTCCTCAGCCTGGCCCAACACTGACCCCACAGGTGCTCAGAAAACCTGGGCTATCAGAGGAGGAATTTTAAGTAGTGCTTTGACTGATGGGGTCCCTGGAGTTCTCTCCCCAAGAGAGACCTGACCTGGCAGCTCCTCTGAGGATCCAGAGGGGGTCTGGCATGGCTGCAAGCCCCATCCCTCAGGACCAGTGTGGGAAACTAAGGCAGAGAAGGAGCTAGAACCCAGGTCCAGGAGTCCTTTTGCTCCATCAGGGGTGTCTTGGGTCAGCAGGGAGGGGCTGATGGGTGCACCTCCCCATGCCCCCCTTAACCACTAGCCACACCCCCTTCTCCTTGTGTTTTAGATTGTGTTTGTCCTCTCCTCAGCACTCAACCCCTGGAACAAAGGTGAGGTGCCCGGGGAGGGTGGACTTGTGGCTCTGTGGGTGGGGTCCGGGTTTGGGGAGGGTAGATGCATGGCTCCATGGGTGGGCTCTGGGTTCAGGGCCTGGATGGAGACTGAAAGCCAGGTGAGGGGACCTAGACTCCAGTGCCATCCCCTCCCTGCCGGCCATAGAGATGGGGGATCACCTGGTGAAACACGGCGATGGAGTGAAGGACATCGCGTTTGAGGTGGAAGATTGTGACTACATCGTGCAGGTGAGAATGCACCTGGACACACTGGGAGACGAAGTCCTCCGTCTGCCATGGGGACCCCATTGGTCAGGGCTGGAAGGACACTGCTGCATCACAGTGACAAGCCCAGATGCTAGTGTGACACACACCTGGGCTCGGGGGGTGTCCTGTCCTCTCCTGTGTGTCCTCACTTTCTCTGAGCCTCAGTTTCCACAGCTGCCAGATGGGGCTAACCACAGCTGGGTTGTCAAAGGAGGATATTCGATCAGAATCATCATTTCCTTTTTTTTTTTTTTTTTTTTTTAATGAGACGGGGTTTTGCTCTTGTTGCCCAGGCTGGAGTGCAATGGCATGATCTTGGTTCACCGCAACCTCTGCCTCCCGGATTCAAGCAATTCTCCTGCCTCAGCCTCCTGAGTAGCTAGGATTACAGGCATGTGCCACCACACCCAGCTAATTATGTATTTTTAGTAGAGACAGGATTTCTCCATGTTGGTCAGGCTGGTCATTTCCTTTTTTTTTTTTTTTTTCTTTTTCTTTTTCTTTTTTTGCGTCAGAGTCTTGCTCTGTCACCCAGGCCGGAGAGCAGTGGTGCGATCTTGGCTCACTGCAACCTCCACCTCCTAGATTCAAGTGATTTTCCTGCCTCAGCCTCCCCAGTAGCTGGGATTACAGGCGCGCGCCTCCACGCCCAGCTAATTTTTGTATTTTTAGTAGAGATGGAGTTTCGCCATATTGGCCAGGCTGGTGTTGACCTCCTGACCTCAAGTGATCTGCCCACCTTGGCCTCCTAAAGTGCTAGGATTACAGGCGTGAGCCATTTTGCCTGACCTCAGAATTACCATTTCTTGAGCACAACTCTAAACCAAACACTGTACCCAAGAGGCAGCCTAGAGATTCAGAGTGTGCATTCCAGAGCCAGGCTGTCCAGGTCTGAATCTTAGCTGTGTGACTTCAGGCAAGTGACTTAATGTCTCTGTGCTTCAACGTCCTCACCTAGAGAATGGAGATGATAATACTACTTTTTCATAACGTTGCTGCGAGGATGAACAAGGTTAGCATCTGGAACAGAGCCTGGTGCATGATATAAGCACTGTCAGGCAGTACAGTTTTGCTAAATAAATGCATGAATCATCTTCTTATTCTCATCCAACCATTCTTTTACAGATGGTGAAACTGAGGACTAGAGAGGGGGAATGATCACAGGGGGAGTTAACAGAGGCAGGACAGACACCCATCCTTACCTAGTTTGTCTCCCATAGCCCCAACTCTGGGCCTGGGCCTCAGTTTCCCTTCTTGCCAAACGAGCATGAGTATTGGGGGTAATGAGTGAAGCTGCCTGGGGTTCCTACATGGGGCTGGAGAAACTGGAGGGGCCTGCAGGACCACACAGAGGCCTCCTGGCAGGAGCAGCAGGCAAGGGTTCTGGAAGTCTCCGGCCCTCACCACTTCCCCAATCCCATCTTCTCTGCAGAAAGCACGGGAACGGGGTGCCAAAATCGTGCGGGAGCCCTGGGTAGAGCAAGACAAGTTTGGGAAGGTGAAGTTTGCTGTGCTGCAGACGGTGAGTTGCCTTTGGTGGCCCCACCCCTCCTGCTGTCGGCACCACTGAGATGCCAGGAGCCCCACAGCTGACTCCATCAAACCATCCCACCCATGGACCTCGGAGCACAGACATTGTCCCTCAAGTCTGTCCCGCATAATGCCTGGCCCAGTGTACAGGGGCTGTAGGAGCCACCAGCCACTCCTCCCAGGCTTCCCTTCCTCCCAGGGTGGGAGGATGACAGCAAGGGGGTGACGGCAGGGGCTCTGAAGAAGGGAGAAGGATGGGGTCTGAGGACATGAGATCCCACACGAGCTGTGTGACGTTGGGCATATTACTGTACCTCTCTATGACTCTGTTTAAATGAGCAAGGACTGGAACTGGAACGCTTATGTGATCTGGGACATACGCTCAACTTTCCTGTGCCTCCACAGGATCTTTTTTTGTTTTCCTCCAATTTTTTTTTTTTTTTTTAAAGACGGAGCCTCGCTCTGTCACCCAGGCTGGAGTGCAGTGGCGTGATCTCGGCTCACTGCAACTTCCGCCTCCCAGGTCGATTCTCCTGCCTCAGTCTCCCGAGTAGCTGGGACCACAGGTGCCCTCCACCACACCCGGCTAATTTTTTCTTTTTTGTATTTTTAGTAGAGACGGGGTTTCACCGTGTTAGCCAGGATGGTCTCAATCTCCTGACCTGGTGATCCGCCTGCCTCAGCCTCCCAAAGTGCTGGGATTACAGGCATGAACCACTGCGCCCGGCCTTTTATTTTTCTTTTTTCAGATGGAGTCTCACTCTGTTGCCCAGGCTGGAGTGCAGTCGCGTGATCTCAGCCCACTGCACTGCCCTCTGCCTCCTGGGCTCAAGTGATTCTCCTGTCTCAGCCTCCCGGGGATTACAGGCGTCTGCCACCACGCCAGGCTAATTTTTGTGTTTTTAGTAAACACAGGGTTTCGCCATGTTGTCCAGACTGGTCTCAAACTCTTGACTTCAAGTGATCCTCCTGCCTCGGCCTCCCAAAGTGCTGGGATTACGGGCATGAGCCACCGTGCCCGGCTGTTTTCTTTGATTTTTTTTTTTTTTTTTTGAGACGGAGTCTCACTCTGTCGGGAGTGCAGTGTCACGATCTTGGCTCACTGCAAGCACCCACTGCCCTCAGGGTTCACGCCATTCTCCTGCATCTGCCTCCCGAGCAGCTGGGACTACAGGCGCCTGCCACCATGCCCGGCTAATTTTTTGTATTTTTTTTTTTTTTTTTTTTTTTTTTTTTGAGACGGAGTCTCGCTGTGCTCCCAGGCTGGAGTGCAGTGGCGTGATCTCGGCTCACTGCAAGCTCCGCCTCCCGGGTTCACGCCATTCTCCCACCTCAGCCTCCCAAGTAGCTGAGGCTACAGGCGCCCGCCACCATGCCCGGCTAGTTTTTTGTATTTTTAGTAGAGACGGGGTTTCACCATGTTAGCCAGGATAGTCTCGATCTCCTGACCTCGTGATCCACTCGCCTCGGCCTCCCAAAGTGCTGGGATTACAGGCTTGAGCCACCGCGCCCGGCCAATTTTTTGTATTTTTAGTAGAGGTTTCACCGTTTTGGCCAGGATGGTCTCAATCTCCTGACCTCGTGATCCGCCCGCCTTGGCCTCCCAAAGTGCTGGGATTATAGGTGTGAGCCACCGCGCCCGGCCTCTTCAACTTTTATTATAGGTTCTGGGGTACATGTGCTGGATGTTCAGGTTTGTTACATAGGTAAACATGTGCATGGTGGTTTGCTACACAGATCATCCCATCACCTGGGTATTAAGCCCAGCATCCATTAGCTACTCTTCTTGGTGTGCTCCCTCCCTGACCTCCCGCCTCTGACAGGCCCTAGTGTCTGTTGTTCCCGTGATGTGTCCATGTTTTCTCATTGCTTAGCTCCCACTTCTAAGTGAGAACATGCAGTGTTTGGTTTTCTGTTCCTGTGTTAGTTTGCTGAGGATAACGGTTTCCAGCTCCACCCATGTCCCTGTAAAGGACATGATCTCGTTCCTTTTCATGACTGCAAACCTCGGTATCTTCAGCTATGACTCCTCATAGGGTCATCGTAAGGATCCAAGGAGCCACCATGCCAAGCTGTTTTCTTCAATTTTTTTCTTTTTTTTGGGTGCAGTGGCTCACGCCCATAATCCCAGCACCGTAGGAGGCTGAGGTGGGCGAATCTCTTGAGGTCAGGAGTTAGCCTGGCCAACATGGTGAAACCCCACCTCTACTAAAAAAAAATACAAAAATTAGCCAGCCGTGGTGGTGTGCACCTGTAGTCCCAGCCACTTGGGAGGCTGAGGTGAGAGAATCACTTGAACCCAGGAGGCAGAGGTTGCAGTGAGCCGAGATTGCACTGCTGCACTCCAGCCTGGGTGACAGAATAACACTCTGTCTCAAAAAAAAAAAAAAAAAAAAGGATCCAATGAGGTCGTTTGTGTATAGCACTTAGAACAGTGCCTAGCACATTAGACACTCAGCAAAGACGACCAATTCTGTTTAGCACCTGTGTTTCCTTTTTTTTGAGATGGAGTCTCGCTCTGTTGCCCAGGCTGGAGTGCAGTGGTGCGATCTCGGCTCACTGCAAGCTCCACCTCCCGGGTGCAGGCCATTCTCCTGCTTCAGCCTCCCAAGCAGCTGAGACTACAGGCACCTGCCACCATGCCCAGATAATTTTTGTATTTGTAGTAGAGACGGGGTTTCACCATGTTGGCCAGGATGGTCTCGATCTCCGGACCTCGTGATCTGCCTGCCTCGGCCTCCCAAAGTGCTGGGATTACAGGCGTGAGCCACCACGCCTGGCCAGCACCTGTGTTACTGTAATACAGAGACAATTGTAGCTCTTACCTCCTCCAGATTAAATTCAACATAAAGGGCTAGGCACAGTGGCTCACACCTATAATCCCAGCAGTTTGGGAGACTGAGGCAGGAGGATCACTTCAGGCCAGGAGTTCGAGACCAGCCTGGGCAAGATAGGGAGACCCTATCTCTACAAAAATTAAAAATACAAATAAAAAATAAATAGGCCAGGTGCAGTGGCTCACACCTGTAATCTCAGCAATTTGGGAGGCCAAGGCAGGAGGACTGCTTGAGCCCAGGAATTTGAAACCAGCCTGGACAACAAAGTGAGACCCCATCTCTACAAAAAATTAAAAATTGGCCAGGCATGATGGAGCATGCCTGTGGTCCCAACTACATGGGAGGCTGAGGTGGGAGGATTGCTTGAGTCCAGGAGATGCAGGCTGCAGTGAGCCATGATCACACCACTGCACTCCAGCCTGGTTGACAGTGAGACTCTGTCTCAAAAATAAATAAATAAAAAATTTTTTTTTAAAGTTAAAAATAAAATTAAACATAAAAATGGTTAAAGTATGCCTGTAATCCCAGCACTTTGTGAGGCTGAGGCAGGTGGATCACCTGAGGTCAGGAGTTTGAGACCAGCCTGGCCAATGTGTCAAAACCCTGTCTCTACTAAATATACAAAAATTAGCTGGGCATGGCAGGTGCCTGTAATCCCAGCTACTTGGGAGGCTGAGGCAGAAGAATCACTTGAAGCCGGGAGACAGAGGTTGCGGTGACCCAAGGTTGTGCCACTGTACTCCAGCCTGGGCGACAGAGCAAGACTCCGTCTCAAATAAATAAATAAAAATAAAGAAAAATAAAAAAGTTTAAAAAATTAAACATAAAAATGGTTAGAGTGTGCCTGTAATCCCAGCACTTTGGGAGGCCAAGGTGAGTGGATCACTTGAGGTCAGGAGTTCAAGAACAGCCTGGCCAACATGATAAAACCCCATCTCTAGTAAAACAACACTAAAAGTAGCCAAGTGTGGGGCTGGGCGCAGTGGCTCACGCCTGTATTCCCAGCACTTTGGGAGGCCGACATGGGCGGATCACCTGAGGTTGGGAGTTCGAGACCAGCCTGACCAACATGGAGAAACCCCGTCTCTACTAAAAATACAAAGTTAGCTGGACGTGGTGGCACATGCCTGTAATCCCAGCTACTTGGGAGGCTGAGGCAGAAGAATCACTTGAACCTGGGAGGCGGAGGTTGCGGTGAGCCAAGATCGCACCATTGCACTCTAGCCTGGGCAACAAGAGCAGAACTCTGTCTAATCTACTAAAAAAAAAAAAAAATTAGCCGGGTGTGGTGGCACATGCTTGTAGTCCCAGCTATTTGGGAGGCTGAGGCAGGAGAATCTCTTGAACCCAGGAGGAGGACGCAGCAGTGAGCCAAGATCATGCCACTGCACTCCAGCCTGTGCAACAAGCAAGACTCCATCTCAAAAAAAAAGCCTAGGTGCAGTGGCTCACGCCTGTAATCCCAGCACTTCGGGAGGTTGAGGTGGGCCCGGCATGGTGGTGCACGCCTATAATCCCAGCTACTCAGGAGGCTGAGGCAGGAGCATCACTTGAACCTGGGAGATGGAGGTTGCAGTGAGCTGAGATCATGCCAAGGCACTCCAGCCTGAGTGACAGAGCGAGACTCTGCCTTAAAAAAAAAAAAAAAAAAAAAAAAGGTGGCTAAAGTGACTGACAGAGCTCTTCAGTATAATATTTTTGTTTTTTTGTTTTTCGAGACAGAGTCTCACTCTGTCGCCCAGGCTGGAGTGCAGTGGCGTGATCTCCGCTCACTGCAAGCTCCGCCTCCCGGGTTTACGCCATTGTCCTGTCTCAGCCTCCTGAGTAACTGGGACTACAGGCACCCGCCACCACGCCCGGCTAATTTTTTGTATTTTTAGTAGAGATGGAGTTTCATCGTGTTTACCAGGATGGTCTCGATCTCCTGACCTCGTGATCCACCCACCTCCACCTCCCAAAGTGCTGGGATTACAGGCATGAGCCACCGCGCCCGGCCACTCTTCAGTATAATTTAATCCAGTGCCCTCCTGTGTTCTTCATCTAGTTGACCTACTGAAATAAATGAAGTAGGTGCTTCATTGAGCACCTCCCCTGTGCCAGGCACTGAGCTTGGTGCTGGGTACACCACGATGAGCAAAACAGTGTCCCTGCCCTCACAGAAACTCTCAAACAAGTGACAGATTGCAGTTTGTTTCAGAAAGGAGAAGTGACTTGCCCAAGATCACGCATCTGGTTAGGGTCAGATACGGGTTGGAACCCAGGGCTACGTTAGCGCTATGAAATGTGCTCTGTCCTCGGCGGGGATGGGTGCCCAGGGGCCGAGCCAGGCTGTTTTCCACCCGTAGTATGGGGACACCACACACACCCTGGTGGAGAAGATGAACTACACCGGCCAATTCTTGCCTGGATATGAGGCCCCAGTGTTCATGGACCCCCTACTTCCTAAACTGTGAGTGTCTCTCGGGGCAGAGGTGGGTGGAAAGCCCTGAGGTACTGTGAAAAGTAATGCCCCTTCCTCCATGTCCACTGTGCATGTGTGTTGGGGCAGAATGGAGCCCACTAGGAAATTCCTGGAAGTCCTTGGGGGTGCTTGAAGAGGTGGCATAGAGGCTGAGACCATGGCCTCTGCAACCAAACTTTCCCAGGTTCAAATCTCAACTCTGTTACTTCACAGCCATTTCGCCCTGGGCAAGTCGCTTCATCTCTCTAGACCTCAGTTTCTTCATCTGTAAAATGGGGACCATAATAGTATACGAGTTGACAAAATAAAATGTCCAGCCCATAGTAAATGCTACATAAGTGTGAGGCTGGGCGCGGTGGCTCACACGTGTAATCCCACCACTTTGGGAGTCTGAAGCAGGAGGTTCACTTGAGCTCCAGAGTTTTAGACCAACCTGGGCAACAAAAGAATCTGTCTTTGTGTAGAGACTCCATCTCTACCAAAAAATAAAACTCCGAAAACAGAAGTGTGAGCTATTATTATTATTGAGGGGTCATGGAGAAGGGAGCAATCTGGGGGGTAGCCACCTTCTCACCCCCATTTTCTTCCCTTCCCAGGCCCAAATGCAGTCTCGAGATTATCGACCACATTGTGGGAAACCAGCCTGATCAGGAGATGGTGTCCGCCTCCGAATGGTGAGACCCTGGCCCTCTCTCTCTGCGTGAAGATGACGGGTCCCCATGGTGGACTGGCCCACTCCCTGGTCCTTGCAGTAAAGTGGAAAATACAACTGGGTGCAGTGGCTCACAACTGTAATCCCAGCATTCTAGGAAGCCGAGGTGGGAGGAGCACTTGAGGTCGGGAGTTCAACACCAGCCTGACCAATATGGAGAAACCCCGTCTCTACTAAAAATACAAAAACTCGGTGGGCGAGGTGGCGGGCGCCTGTAATTCCAGTTACTCAAGAGGCTGAGGCAGGAGAATCGCTTGAACCCTGGAGGTGGAAGTTGGGCAACAGAGTGAGACTCCACCCTGCGCAACAGAGAAAGACTGTCTCCAAAAAATAAATGAATAAAATAAAATAGACCGGGCACAGTGGCTCACGCCTGTAATCCCAGCACTTTGAGAGGCAGAGGCGGGTGGATCACCTGAGGTCAGGAGTTCAAGACCAGCCTGACCAACATGGCGAAACCCCATCTCTACTAAAAATACAAAAATTAGCTGGATGTGGTGGTGTGTGCCTGTAGTCCCAGCTACTTGGGAAGCTGAGACAGGAGAATTGCTTGAACCAGGGAGGTGGAGGTTGCAGTGAGCTGGATTACACCACTGCACTCCAGCCTGGGTGAGAGAGCGAGACTTTATCTAAACATAAGTAATAATACTAATAATAAAATAAAGTAAAATAAAATGGAAGTGGAAAATACAGCACAAAATGATGGGAGTTAGCCTGAAGCCACTGATGCATTTATTCACTATAAAACTGTCAACATGGAGACCAGTGGACTTGAGGCCCAAAGCAACCCACAGGCCCTCCCTGAGGAACCCTGGGGGCATCACAGTCCATGGAGGCTTGGAGGAAGGCTGCCACAACCCAGAGGAAAAAGCAAGGGCCTTTCTCTCTTTTTTTTTTTTTTTTTTGAGACAGAGTCTCGCTGTGTCGCCCAGGCTGGGGTGCAGTGGCGCGATCTCAGCTCACTGCAAGCTCCGCCTCCTGGGTTCACGCCATTCTCCTGCCTCAGCCTCCGAGTAGCTGGGACTACAGGCGCCCGCCACCTCGCCCGGCTAGTTTTTTGTATTTTTAGTAGAGACGGGGTTTCACCATGTTAGCCAGGGATGGTCTTGATCTCCTGACCTCGTGATCCACCTGCCTCGGCCTCCCAAAGTGCTGGGATTACAGGCGTGAGCCACCGCGCCCGGCCTGCAAGGGCCTTTTTCTCAAAACACTTTACTTCCATCTGTGGGAGCCTTGCCATCCTGTATGTATTTCATTCCAAGACACTTCCACTTGAAGGAAAAGTGTCATCATAAAGGCACAAATCTAGGCTGGGCGTGGTGGCCCATATTTGGAATCATAGCACTTTGGAGGCCCAGGCAGGTGGATGGCTTGAAGCCAGGAGTTCAACACTAGCCTGGGCAACATAGTGAGACCCCATCTCTACAAAAAATATGGCTGGGCACAGTGGCTCATGCCTGTAATCCCCGCACTTTGCGAGGCTGAGGCAGGTGGATCACCTGAGGTTAGGAGTTCGAGAGCAGCCTGACCAACACAGTGAAACCCTGTCTCTACTAAATACAAAGAATTAGTTGGGCATGGTGGTGCATGCCTGTAATCCCAGCTACTTGGGAGGCTGAGGCAGGAGAATCGCTTGGAACCAGGAGGTGGCAGTTGCAGTGAGCCAAGATTGCATCACTGCATTCCAGCCTGGGTGACAAGAGCGAAACTCTGTCTCAAAAAACAAAAAATAAAAATACCCAAAAATTGGCCGGGCACGGTGGCTCAAGCCTGTAATCCCAGCACTTTGGGAGGCCAAGACGGGCGGATCACGAGGTCAGGAGATCGAGACCATCCTGGCTAACACGGTGAAACCCCGTCTCTACTAAAAAATACAAAAAACTAGCCGGGCGCGGTGGTGGGTGCCTGTAGTCCCAGCTACTCAGGAGGCTGAGGCAGGAGAATGGCGTGAACCCGGGAGGCGGAGCTTGCAGTGAGCTGAGATCCGGCCACTGCACTCCAGCCTGGGCGACAGAGTGAGACTCCGTCTCAAAAAAAAAAAAACAAAAAAAAAACCCAAAAAAACAAAAAAAACCCCAAAAATTATCCAGGTGTGGTGGCACACGCCTGTAGTCCCAGCTACTTGGGAAGCTGAGGTGGGAGGAGGAATTGAGCCTGGAGGTTGAGGCTGCAGTGAGCCGAGATTACACCACTGCACTCCAGCCTGGGCAACAGAGTGAGACTTTGTCTCGAGCAACAACAACAACAGAAAGATCTAAATCTCTGATGGGTATGGTGGCAATGGCATCTCCTTTCTGGAGCCTGCTCAGGGACAGATTCTGGAAGGTGGAAACGGGGTGATGGAGGCCGTCCCTGGAGGCGCTCAGAGCAGATGTGTCCCACCGCCCACCCTACAGGTACCTGAAAAACCTGCAGTTCCACCGCTTCTGGTCTGTGGATGACACGCAGGTGCACACAGAATATAGCTCTCTGCGATCCATTGTGGTGGCCAACTATGAAGAGTCCATCAAGATGCCCATCAATGAGCCAGCGCCTGGCAAGAAGAAGTCCCAGATCCAGGTGAGGCTGCCCCTGGCTGGGGGAAAGGGGAGCAGGGAAGAGGTCTGGGGGCTCTTGCAGGGTCAGGGATGTGGGTGACAGGGCAAATGACAGTGGTCTCCTTGTTTCCCTCCCCCAGGAATATGTGGACTACAACGGGGGCGCTGGGGTCCAGCACATCGCCCTCAACACCCAAGACATCATCACAGCGGTTAGAACCCCCTTCCCCGTCCGAATTCCTCTCTCATTCAGAGCCAGGGACGGTCTCTGCAAAATCAAGAGACGAGTGGCAGCAGTCCTGGGCCCACTTCTCTGGGCTGGGAGACTGACAGACACCCTCACTGCTTCCTGCAACTCATGGGCAGGCATAGCCCCACCCACCCCAGAGAGTTCAGTCTCCACAGAACCCCTGGGCTTTGGAAGTGGCAGGTGCCAGGGTATCAGGAAGCCTGGGTGATGGTCCCAGTTCTGCCAGTGGCTTGCTCTGTGTCTCTGGGAGATTCAGTGCTGTCTGTGGACTTTAGTTGCCTTACCTTAAAAATGAGGAAATCAGGGCTGGGCACAGTGGCTCATGCCTGTAATCCCAGCACTTTGGGAGGCCAAGGCAGGGGGATCACCTGAGGTCAGGAGTTTGAGACCAGCCTGGCCAACATGGTGAAACCCCGTCTCTACTAAAAATATAAAAATTATGTGGGCGTGGTGGCAGGCGCCTGTAATCTCAGCTTCTCGGGAGGCTGAGGCAGGAGAATCGCTTGAACTTGGGAGGTAGAGGTTGCAGTGAGCCAAGGTTGCACCACTGCACCCCAGCCTGGGTGACAAGAGTGAAACTCCACTTCAGAAAGAAAAATAATAATAAATAAAGGAAATTAGGACTGGGCACAGTGGCTCATGCCTGTAGTCCCAACTACACAGGAGGCCAAAGCAGAAGGATTGTTTGAGCCCACAAGTTAGAGGTCAGCCTGGCAAAATAATGGGACCCTGTCTCCGCAAAAAGTAAACAAAATTAACCAGGCTTGGTGGCTCATGTCTGTAGTCCTAGCTACTTGGGAGGCTGAAGCAGGAGGATCCATTTAGCCAAGGATTTCAAAGCTGCAGAGAGCTATGATCGAGTCACTTTACTGCAGCCTAGGTGACAGAGAGTGAGGCCCTATCTTCCCCCAACCCTAAAAAAAGAATTTTTTTTTTTTTAAAGAGGAAGTTAGGGGGTTGGGCATGGTGGCTCATGCCTGTAATCCCAGCACTTTGGGTAGCCAAGGCAGGCAGATCACTTGAGGTCAGGAGTTTAAGACCAGCCTGGCCAACGGGGTGAAACTGCATCTCTACTAAAAATACAAGAATTAGCTGGTTGTGGTGGTGCATGCCTGTAATCCCAGCTACTCGGGAGGCTGAGGCGGGAAAATCACTTGAACCCAGGAGGTGGAGGTTGCAGTGAGCCAAGATCGTACCATTGCACTCCAGCTAGGCAACTCAGAGAGACTCCTTCTCAAAAAAAAAAAAAGGAGGAAATTAGGCTACAAGATTGATTTTGTCCTTTCAGCCAGATTAAATGTTCTGCATCTGTAGATCCAGACAGATGGAGCATGGGGAGGCTGGGTCCTACACCTTCCTTAAGTGACACTATGTCAGAGTGGACAAGAGCCTGGACTGTGCCAATCGAGTTCACTGCATGACCTTGCAACTTCATTCGTTCATTCACTCAACAGATGTTTATGGAGCATCTACTATATACCAGGCACTATCTTAGGTACTTAGGATACATCCGCGAATAACAGTTTCTGCCCTTGTAGAGCAATAAACAAAATAAGTAAAATATAAATGCTAGATGGTAGAGAGCACCCAGGAAGAAAGTAAAGCAGGGAATTGGGACAGCAAGGGTGAAGGGCATAGCACATTTAAATTGGGGGATCAGGCACTTTGGGAGGCCAAGGTGGGAGGACTGCTTGAGCTCAGAAGTTCGAGACCAACCTGGGCAACACAGTAAGACCTCATCTTTACAAAAAAATCAAAAAATTAGCCAGGTGTGGTGGTGCACACCTGTGGTTCTAGTTATTCAGAAGGCTGAAGTAGGAGGATCACCTGAGCCTGGGGAGGTTGAGGTTGCAGTGAGCTACGATCATGCCACTGCACTCCATCCTGGGTGACAGAACAAGATCCTGTCTCTCAAGTATATATACATATATATATACACGCACACACATATATACACACACACACACATATATATACACACACACACATATATACACACACACACATATATATATATCTTTTTTCTTTTTTTTTTTTTTTTTTTTTTTTTTTTGAGACGGAGTCTCGCTCTGTCGCCCAGGCTGGAGTGCAGTGGCCGGATCTCAGCTCACTGCAAGCTCCGCCTCCCGGGTTCACGCCATTCTCCGGCCTCAGCCTCCCGAGTAGCTGGGACTACAGGCGCCCGCCACCTCGCCCGGCTAGTTTTTTTTTTTTTTGTATTTCTTAATAGAGACGGGGTTTCACCCTGTTAGCCAGGATGGTCTCGATCTCCTGACCTCGTGATCCGCCCGTCTCGGCCTCCCAAAGTGCTGGGATTACAGGCTTGAGCCACCGCGCCCGGCCTTTTCTTTTTTTTTTTGAGATGGAGTCTTGCTCTATCTTCCAGGCTGGAGTGCAGTGGCGCGATTTTGGCTCACTGCAAGCTCCACCTTCTGGGTTCAAGCAATTCTCCTCCCTCAGCCTCCTGAGTAGCTGGGACTACAGGTGCATGACACCACTCCTGGATAACATTTTTTGTATTTGTATTTGTATTTTTAATTTTATTTATTTATTTATTTATTTATTTATTTATTTATTTATTTATTTTGAGACGGAGTCTCACTCTGTCGCCCAGGCTGGAGTGCAGTGGCGTGATCTCGGCTTACCGCAAGCTCTGCCTCCTGGGTTCACGCCATTCTCCTGCCTCAGCCTCCTGAGTAGCTGGGACTACAGTCGCCCACCACCACGCCGGACTAATTTTTTTTTTTGTATTTTTAGTAGAGATGGGGTTTCACTGTGTTAGCCCAATGGTCTCGATCTCCTAACCTCATGATCTGCCCATCTCGGCCTCCCAAAGTGCTGGGATTACAGGCGTGAGCCAGCACGTTCGGCCTTCTTTTTTGTATTTTTAGTAGAGACAGGGTTTTACCATGTTGGTCAGGCTGGTCTCCAACTCCTGACCTCAAGTAAACTGCCCGCCTCGGCTTCCGAAAATGCTGGGCTTACAGGCATGAGCCACCGCACCTGGCCTAATAGATCCTTAATCTTTTGATGCCTCAGTTTTCCCAGCTATGAAATGAGAGAATAGTCCTCCAGCTGCCTCAAAAGATTGCTGCATGGACATAATGAGGGAATATGTAGAAAGTGCTCAGGCTGGGCGCAGTGGCTCACACCTGTAATCCCACCACTTTGGGAGGCCGAGGTGGGTGGATCATGTGAGGTCAGGAATTCGAGACACACATGGCCAACGTGATGAAACCCCATCTCTACTAAAAATACATAGCTGAGAGTGATGGCGGGCACCTGTAATCCCAGCTACTCGGGAGGCAAGGGCAGGAGAATCGCTTGAACTCAGGAGGCAGAGGTTGCAGTGAGCTACGATTGTGCCACTGCACTCCAGCCTGGGCAACAGAGACTCCATCTCAAAAAAAAAAAAAAGTGCTCTAGGCAGGCACATGGTGAGTGTTCTATAAATCTAGCAGTTGTTCTAACGGGGCCCATGACAGAAGAAAGGGGAAGAGGCCACACGGCATCCTGGCAGTTGAGGGGAGCTAGGATAGGGACCCTGCCTCCTGATGACCCAGCACCTCCACCTGGCTAAGGGAGTTGAACTTGGAGGCCGAAGGCTGACCTCAACTTTGCTCTGAAACAGATTCGCCACTTGAGACAGAGAGGCATGGAGTTCTTATCTGTTCCCTCCACGTACTACAAACAACTGCGGGAGAAGCTGAAGACGGCCAAGATCAAGGTGAAGGAGAACATTGAGGTCCTGGAGGTGAGACCCAGGCAGGATCCGCAGCCTTATGGGGAGTACAACCCCTGCGTTCCATCTTTTCAGAAATATCGTCTCAGCCCGGAGGGGAGCCCAGACCAAGTCCCTGCGGGCAAGGGACATTTATTCTGGGGCGTATGTGGAAGGAGGAGACAGATGACAAACAAATAAACAATAAAAGCACTGTCAGAGATAGCCAGTGCAGGAAGTTCAAACAGACGGCCTGGGGCTACTTTACAGAGTGGTCAGGGAGGGCCTCTCTGAGAAGGTGACATTTGAGTGAAGTCTAGATCATGAGCGGGAGCTGACCACGTAAACAGCGGGAAGAAGGGCATTCATTCCTGGCCAAGGGATCAGCAAGGGCAGAGGGAGGAGCAAGCCCCGAGCGTCTGAGGAACAGAAAGAATAGGCTAGAGTGGATGAGTAGTTTTGAGTGGTGACTTAGGTCAGACAGGTACGCAAGAGCAAGTTCCTCATGTGAGCTGTTATTCAGGAGTCTGGATTTTGTTCTTTTGTGGCCAGAAACCACTGGAGGGTTTTTTGGTTTGGTTTTAGTAGTGTTATTGACATACGTCACATAACATGTCATATTTTTAAGGTGTACAATTCTATGATTTTTAGCTATTTGCTATGTTGTGCAACTATCATCAAAATCCATTTTAGGACTGGGTGTGGCGGTTCATGCTTGTAATCCCAGTACTTTGGGAGGACGAGGCGGGCGGATCACGAGGTCAGGAGTTCAAGACCAGCCTGACCAACATGGTGAAACCCTGTCTCTACTAAAAATACAAAAATTAGCCAGGCATGGTGGCACACACCTGTAATCCTAGCTACTCAGGAGGCTGAGGCAGGAGAATCACTTGAACTCGGGAGGTGGAGGTTGCAGTGAGCTGAGATCATGCCAGTGCACTACAGTCTGGGCGACAGAGCGAGACTTCATCGCAAAAAAAACAAAAAAAAACAAAATAAACACAAAAGATCCATTGTAGGACTGAGTGTGGTCATTCATGCCTGTAATCCCAGCACTTTGGGAGGCCAAGGCAGGTGGATCACTTGAGGTCAGGAGTTTGAGACCAGCCTGGTCAATATGGCGAAACCTGGGTGTCTACAAAAAGAAAAAAAAAATTAGCTGGGCGTGGTGATCTGTGTCTGTGGTCCCAGCTACAGGGGAGGCTGAAGTGGGAGAATCACTTCAACCCAGGAGGTAAAGGCTACAGTGAGCCATGATCAGGCCATTGCACTCCAGCCTGGGCGATACCCTGTCTAAAAGAAAAACAAAAACAGTTAGGCCAGACACAGTGGCTCATATCTATAATCCTAGCATTTTCAGAGGTTGAGGTGAGAAGGTTGCTTGAGGCTAGGAGTTTAAGACCAGCCTGAGCAACATAGGGAGACCCTGTCTCTACAAAAAAACAGTTTTAAAAAATTAGCTAGGCATGGTGGTTTGTGCCTGTAGTCCCAGCTACTCAGGAGGCTGGGGTGAAAGAATCACTTGAGGCCAGGAGGTCAAAGCTGCAGTGAGCCATGATCAGGCTACTGAATTCCAGCCTGGGCAAAAAATCAATTTTAGAACATTTTTGTCACCCCAGAAGAAATCTTGAGCCTCTCAGTCAGCACCTCCCAACTCTTCTGTTCCCTTCCCCCCTCCCACCCTGGCCCTAGGCATCATTAATCTACCTTCAGTCTCTATAGATTTGCCTATTCTGGACATTTCATTAAAAGGAATCACAAAGGTTGGGCACGATGGCTCACGCCTGTAATCCCAGCACTTTGGGAGGCCGAAGCGGGCAGATCATGAGGTCAGGAGTTCAAGACCAGCCTGGCTAACACGGTGAAACTCTGTCTCTACTAAAAATACAAAAATTAGCCGGGAGTGGTAGCAGGCACCTGTAATCCCAGCTACTGGGGAGCCTGAGGTAGGAGAATTGCTTGAACTCAGGGAGGGAGAGGTTGCAGTGAGCCAAGATCACGCCATTGCACTGCAGCCTGGGCGACAGAGCGAAATTCCGTCTCGGGGAAAAAAAAAAAAAAAAAAGGAATCACAAAATAGGCCTGTTGTGAACAGCTTCTTTCCCATAGCATGTGTTCAAGGTTCATCTGCATTGGGGTGTGTGTCAGTGCTTCGTTCCTTTTTGTGGCTGAAAAATCTCCCATTGTATAGATAGACCACACATTGTTTATGTATTCCTCGTCGATAGATATTTGGGTTGTTTCCACTTTTGGGGTGTTATACATAATGCTACTGTGAACATCTGTGAACAAGGCTCTGTATGGACATGTTTTCAATGCACTTTGGTATATACCTAGGAGTAGCTAGGTCACATGGTAATTCCTTGTTCCTTTTTGTTTGTTTAGAGAGAGTCTTGCTTTGTTTCCCAGGCTGGGGTGCAGTGGTGCAATCTTGGCTCACTGCAAACTCCAGCCTCCTGGGTTCAAGCAATTCTCCTGCCTCAGCCTCCCTAGTAGCTGGGATTATAGGTGCTCAACACCACGCCCAGCTAATTTTTTTTTTTTTTTTGAGACAGAGTCTTGCTCTGTTTCCCAGGCTGGAGTGCAGTGGCTGATCTTGGCTCACTGCAACCTCCACCTCCCGGGTTCAAGCGATTCTCCTGCCTCAACCTCCTAAGTAGCTGAGATCACAGACATGTGCCACCATGCCCAGCTAATTTTTTTTTTGTATTTTTAGTAGAGACAGGGTTTCATCATGTTGACCAGGCTGGTCTCGAACTCCTGACCTCGGGTGGTTCACTCGCCTCAGCCTCCCAGAGTGCTGGGATTACAGGCGTGAGCCACCTTGCCCAGGCTAATTTTTTTTTTTTTTTTTTTTTTTTTCTGTAGGGACTGGGTTTCCCCATGTTGGCCAGACTGGTCTCAAACTGAGCTCAGGTGATCCACTTGCCTCAGCCTCCCAAAGTGCTGTGATTACAGGCATGAGCCACCATGCCCAGCCACCCTTTTTTTTTTTTTTTTTAATCTGTATTTTAAGGAAGCAACACTGTATGTTTAACTTTCTGAGAAGTTACCAGACTGTTTTCCAAAGTGGTTGCACCATTTTACAGTCCCACCAGCGGTACATGAGGGTTCCGATTTCCACTGGAGGATTTTAAACAGGGGAATGACATGATCCGATTTTTAAAAGACCCCTCAGCCGATCATGGTGGCTCACGCCTGTAGTCCCAACACTTCGGGAGGCCGAGGTGGGTGGATCACCTGAGGTCAGGACTTTGAGACCAACCTGACCAATATGGTGAAACCCCGTCTTACAAAAAATACAAAAATTAGCCGGGCATGGTAGCCTGCGCCTGTAGTCCCAGCTACTCGGGAGGCTGAGACAGGAGAATCGCTTGAACCAGGAAGGTGGAGGTTTCAGTGAGCTGAGATTGCGCCACTGCACTCCAGCCTGGGTAACAGAGCAAGGCTCCGTCTGAAAAAAAAAAAGGGGGGGGGGGTCCTGATAATGTCTGCGGGGAGGATGGATTGTAAGGATACAAGATGAGAAGCAGGCAGCAGTCTTGAATGGTGCCTTAGGAACTGTAGTAGGGGAATGGTAATAGGACAGTTTGGGGATATATTTGGAGGTGGCTGGAACTGCCAGAAAAAGAGGTCATTTCCAGACTTTTGGGGTGCAGGAGCCCCTGAGGACTTTCCAAGGATCTCACCGTGCCAGGACAGAGCGCGGGCCAGCCTCCCCTAGCAGAGACCCCTGTCTCCCGCCTAGGAGCTGAAAATCCTGGTGGACTACGACGAGAAAGGCTACCTGCTGCAGATCTTCACCAAACCGGTGCAGGACCGGCCCACGCTCTTCCTGGAAGTCATCCAGCGCCACAACCACCAGGTACCACTTGTCCCCGGCAGGCCCAAGGGGACAGGCAGCTAGTACACTCGGTTTTCTGGGTCCCTGGCTCATCTCCTCTCTTTCCCGCCCCAGGGTTTTGGAGCCGGCAACTTCAACTCACTTTTCAAGGCTTTCGAGGAGGAGCAGAACCTGCGGGGCAACCTCACCGACTTGGAGACCAATGGGGTGGTGCCCGGCATGTAAGCCCCGCCCACCGCCCTCCCCACAGAGGCCCCGCCCACCCGCAGACACAGCCACGCCCTCTGATTCTGGAACTCGCCCAACTTCCCTACTGGCTGCTCCCCTTGGGTCCCGCCCACCAGTAGACTCGGCCCCCAAGGCTCCGCCCACCATGACCACACCCCTCGGCGGGCCGCCCTCTGCTCCAGCCCTCCGGATTAAAGCATGCCCGGGTCCAATGCGGTGTCTGTGTTTTATGTTGCGCGCGTAAGGCAGTAGTGCCTCATGGCAGCCCAGGGAAGGCCAGGGCGGCCGCCAGCGCAGCGGGACCGAGGAGCCGCGGGTGCCAGCGCTTTGCCAAGAGGGATCGCATTGAGAGGGGAATTCCGGAACCAGGGAAGGAAGGGGACTTGCACTCTGGAGGGAAAGACGGATGACACTGCTTTTGTAGAGAGGTAAACGCAATTCATAAAATAAAGCAAGCGATGAGCCGGGCGTGGTGCTCACACCTATAATTTCAGCAGTTTGGGAGGCCATGGTGGGAGCATCGCTTGAGGCCAGGAGTTCGAGCCCAGCCTGGTAACATAGCAAGACCCCGCCACCTCACCTGTGTCTACACGAATAAAAAATAAAAATTAGCTGGGCGTGGTGGCGCGCACCTGTGGACCCAGCTACTCAGGAGGCTGAGGTGGGAGGATCGACTGATGGACAGAGGTCGAGGCTGCAGTGAGCCCTGATCATGACACTGCACTCCAGCCTGGGCAAGAGTGAGACCCTGTCTGAAAAAAAAAAAAAAAAAAAAAAGGCAGTTGATGAAATTATGTGGAGGTGAAGATCGCAGGGGAGGTAATTTTGATCAAGGGAAGACCTCTCCGAGAAGGTGACATTTGGGAGCCAGCCATGGGACGATGCTCGGGAAGAGGATTCCAGGAAGAGTAAACAGGGAAAGGCCCTGAGGTGGGGTCAGAGTTTTTCAGCATCTTGTCTGCTGGCTTGATGATCTCTTTTTTTTTTTTTTTTTTTTTTTGAGACGGAGAGTCTTGCTTTGTCCCCCAGGCTGGAGTGCAGTGGCCCGATCTCGGCTCCACTGCAAGCTCCACCTCCAGCGTTCACGCCATTCTCCTGCCTCAGCCTCCCGAGTAGCTGGGGCTACAGGCGCCCGCCACCATGCCCAGCTAATTTTTTGTATTTTTAGTGGAGACGGGGTTTCACCTTGTTAGCCAGAATGGTCTCGATCTCCTGACCTCGTGATCTGCCTGTCTTGGCCTCCCGAAGTGCTGGGATTACAGGCGTGAGCCACTGTGCCGGGCCGATGATCTCTAAAGATGAGCTGTCTTCAGTTTTGCTACCCAGAGCCCAAACCTCTGAACACAGGAGAGGGGAGAGTGTTAGACAAGGGACTCTAGGGGCAGCATCCCTGCTCAACAACTGTAGGACATGGTCCCTTGGTTCCTGGTCTCAGAGATAAAGCAGGTAGAAGGGGTCTGGGATCCCAGTCCCTCCCCTCAGCAGGGCAGTGCCCATGGCCCACCCATGCAGCTGCACTGCCCCAGCCTTGCCTGCAGTGAGGACTTTTTTTGAAAAGGGGCTTGTTCATACTCACACAAGTGTGAGTGATCCTTGTAAAAGAATGAGGTAGGTGGGTCCTAAAACCCTAGGAAGGAAATTCTTTCTTCAAAACCAGGAAAGAGTTGGTAGGGGGCAAATTTGGCCTTTTTTTCTTTTTCTTTTCTTTTTTTTTTTTTGAGACAGAGTCTTACTCTGGTGCTCAGGCTGGAGTGCAGTAGTGTGATCTCAGCTCACTGCAACCTCCACCTCCTGGGCTCAGGTGATCCTCCTACCTCAGCCTCCCAAGTAGCTGGGACTACAGGCATGCACCACCGTGCCCTGCTAATTTTGTTTTTATTTTTCAGGAGATGGGATCTCACTATGTTGGCCAGGCTGGTCTTGAACTCCTGATCTCAGGTGATCCGCCCATCTCAGTCTCCCAAAGTGCTGGGATTATAGGCGTGAGCCACTGTGCCTGGCCTCTTTCTGCTTCTAAAGCTTGAGAACCCTCCGTGAGGATAAGTCAACTCAGAACTAGGAGGCAGCAGAGCTCAAAAGAAGAAAAAAAATACTCTGAGTTGGTATAATGGTGGGAGTTGGGAATTTTTTTCAGATTATAGAAGAAATCAGGACTTCTGGGATCACGAACTTCAGAAATAAAGAGATCAGAGAGAACCCAAAGGATTCTGTGCAAAAAAATACTCCCCCTCTATTCTCCCGTGACTTATGTGAAGAAGGGAAATTGTATAACCCAGAAGGATGCAAACTAGTGGCTTACAGACCAAATGTGGCTCATAGACCTACTTCATTTTGCCTGCATGGTTTCAAACAAATTTGAGACAACATTTTAGAAAGTTGGGCACATATGGCCAGGTGCGGTGGCTCACGCCTGTAATCCCAGCACTTTGGGAGGCTAAGGCAGGTGGATCACTTGAGGTCAGGAGTTAGAGACCCGCCTGCCCAACAGGGTGAAACCTCACCTCTACTAAAAATACAAAAATTAGCTGGGCATGGAGGCAGTTGCCTGTAATTCCAGCTACTCAGGAGGCTGAGGCAGGAGAATCCCTTGAACCTGGGAGGTGGAGCTTGCAGTGAGCCGAGATCATGCCTCTGCACTCTAGCCTGGGTGGCAGAGTGAGACTCCATCTCAAAAAAAAAAAAAAAAAATTGGGAGGTCAAGGTGGGCGGATCACCTGAGGTTGGGGGTTGGAGACCAGCCTGGTCAACATGGTGAAACCCTGTCTCTACTAAAAATACAAAATTACCTGGGCCTGTTGGTGCACACCTGTAATCCCAGCAACTCGGGAGGCTGAGGCAAGAGAATCACTTGAACCCAGGAGGCAGAGGTTGCAGTGAGATCGCACCACTGCACTCCAGCCTGGGCAAAAACAGCGAAACTCTATCTCATAAATAAATAAATAAATAAATGAATAAATAAAGCATGCAGAGCAGACACCCATTAGCTGAGCACATACTAGAGAGCCCGACTGCCTGAGTTAACCTCTCAGATAGCCACTTGATAGCTGTGTGACCTATGGCAAGCTACTTGACCTCTCAGTGCTTCAGTTTCCTATGTTAAGTGGGAATTATAATAATACCCTCCTTCCAGCCCTGTTGGGAGTTTAGTATCAAAGATGTTTCAAACAGAGGCTGGCACAAAGTCAATGCTATGTGAATATTCTTATTTTTGGGGGGAGTGGTTCTTGCCCACAAGGGAACCCAAGTTTGTCTGGAACCTCACTCTGTCTGAGGTCTCTGTCACTGAGGCTGGAGAGCAGTGGCATGATCACAGCTCACTGCAGCCTTGACGTCCCCAGCTTCAGCGATCCTCCTACCTCAGCCTCCCTAATAGCTGGGACCATAGGCATATGCCACCATGCCTGGCTAATTTTTGTATTTTTAGTAGAGACAGGGTTTCTCCATGTTTCCCAGGCTGGCCTCGAACTCCCGGCCACAAGTGATCCTTTCTCCTGCCTCAGCCTCCTGAGAAGCTGGAGAGGGGCTCCCATTTTGGCCCCAACAATAGAGCCAATGAAGAAAGGACTTATCTCTTGGTACTGAGGAGCAGAGGAAGAGGTGGATGGATTTGAGGAATAGGGAAGAAGCATCAGATTTGGTAGGTAAGGGAGGGAAAGGGAAGGTTTAAATCCAGGATCCCTGGCCTTTGAGCTTAGGTGATCAGTGGCAGGCAGCGGTGGTTGGAGGCAGAGAACAGAAGTGTTGTTGACCAAGGTAGAAAATATGACAGGAGAGCAGGTTCAAGAGAGAAGATGAAGACAGGCGCAGTGGCTCACACCTATAATCCTGGCACTTTGGGAGGTCAAGGCCAGAGGATTGCTTGAGCCCAGGAGTTCAAGACCAGCTTGGGAAACACAGTGAGACCCCATTTCTATAAAAATTTAAAAATTGGCCGGATACAGGTGGCTCATGCCTGT
The DNA here is from genome assembly GCF_003255815.1 of Theropithecus gelada. Classification (NCBI taxonomy): domain Eukaryota; kingdom Metazoa; phylum Chordata; class Mammalia; order Primates; family Cercopithecidae; genus Theropithecus; species Theropithecus gelada. The sequence goes on along the minus strand of NC_037679.1, from coordinate 81,020,171 downwards.
AATTCCAGCACTTTGAAAGGCCGAGGCGGGCAGATCACTTGAGGTTAGGAGTTTGAGACCAGCCTGGCCGACATGGTGAAATCCCGTCTCTACTAAAAATACAAACATTAGCCGGATGTGGTGGCATTTGCCTGTAATCCCAGCTACTCAGGAGGCTGAGGCAGGAGAACAGCTTGAACCCAGGAGGCAGAGGTTGCTGTAACCGAGAACGCGCCACTGCACTCCAGCCTGGGCAACAGAGCGAGACTCTGTCTCATAAAATAACATAAAATAAAATAAATAAAATAAAATAAAATACGAGATAGGGTTTCATCTGTTCTAATAATAAAAAACTAGCCGGGTGTGGTGGCACACAGCCGTAGTCCCAGCTACTCACAAGGCTGAAGCATGAGAATCCCTTGAACCTGGGAAGCAGAGGTTGCAGTGAGCCGAAACCATGCCATTGCATTCCAGCCTGGGCAACAGAGACTGACTCTGTCTCAAAAAAAATTTTAAAAGGCCAGGCGCGGTGGCTCATGTCTAGAATCCCAGCACTTTGGGAGGTCGAGGCGGGCAGATCACTTGAGGTCAGGAGTTGGAGACCAGCCTGGGCAGCATGGTGAAACCCCATCTCTACTAAAAAAAAAAAAAATTAGCCTACATACTACAGGTGTATGCCTGTAGTCCCAGCTACCTGGGAGGCTGAGGTAGGAGAATGGCTTGAACCCAGGAGGCAGAGGTTGCAGTGAGCCAAGATTGCACCACTGCACTCCAGCCTGGGCGACAGAGCAAGACTCTGTCTCAAAAAAAAAAAAAGAAAAAAGAAAAAGACCAGGCACAGTGGCTCACACCTGTAATCCCAGCACTTTGGGAAGCAGAGGCGGGCAGATCCCCTGAGGTCAGGAGTTCAAGACCAGCATGATCAACATGGAGAAATCCCATCTCTACTAAAAATACAAAATTAGCCAGGCACGGTGGCACATGCCTGTAATCCCAGTAATCCCTACTCGGGAGGCTGAGGCAGGCGAATCGCTTGAACCCCGTAGGCGGAGGTTGCAGTGGGCCAAGATCGTGCCATTGCACTCCAGCCTGGGCAACAAGAGCAAAACTCTGTCTCAAGAAAAAAAAGAAAAGAAAAGAATTTTTTTTTTTTGAGACGGAGTCTCGCTCTGTTGCCCAGGCTGGTGTGCAGTGGCCGAATCTCAGCTCACTGCAAGCTCCGCCTCCCGGGTTCACGCCATTCTCCTGCCTCAGCCTCCTGAGTAGCTGGGACTACAGGCGCCCGCCCCCTCGCCCGGCTAGGTTTTTTTTTTTTTTTTTTGGTATTTTTTAGTAGAGACAGGGTTTCACTGTGTTAGTCAGGATGGTCTGGACCTCTTGACCTCGTGATCCGCCCATCTCGGCCTCCCAAAGTGCTGGGATTACAGGCTTGAGCCACTGCGCCCGGCCAAGAAATTTTT
>NC_037679.1:80946503-81018555 GCF_003255815.1 Theropithecus gelada | reverse complement strand
CTGTGTCTCCCAGGCTGGAGTGCAGTGGCGCGATCTCGGCTCACTGCAAGCTCCGCCCCCCGGGTTCACGCCATTCTCCCGCCTCAGCCTCCCAAGTAGCTGGGACTACAGGCGCCCGCTACCGCGCCCGGCTAGTTTTTTTTTTGTATTTTTAGTAGAGACGGGGTTTCACCATGTTAGCCAGGATAGTCTCGATCTCCTGACCTTGTGATCCACCCGCCTTGGCCTCCCAAAGTGCTGGGATTACAGGCTTGAGCCACCGCGCCCGGCCAAGAAATTTTTAAAATTAGCTGGCATGGTAAAGTGTGCCTATCTTCCCTGATACTTAGGAGGTTGAAGTGGGGGGATCACTTGAACTCAGCAGATCGAGGCCGCAGTAAACTATGATCATGCCACCGCACTCCAGACTGGGTGACAGAACTAGACCTTGTCTCTAAAATAAATAAGAGTAAAATTGTATATTCCTCCAACTACACCCCGCCCCTTCTCTTAGCTTTTTTCTCCTTACTATAGCATTTACTTTTCACATTTGCCTGGCTTGCCCTCAAGAACAGTGTTTCCTTCATTCCTATCCCCAAGCCTAGAGGAGTGCCTGGCACAGACAAGGTACTCAATAAATATTGGTTGATTGAATTAATGGCCAGACGCTTCCTTATCTTTGCTGGCTCAGCCTGGACCTCAGTCCTCTATTCCCATGAATCAACTTACGGGAGTGTCCACCTGTCTGGATGCACAATTCCTAAAAGCAGCCCACCATGAACGGACAATTTACCCTCCCTTCCTTTCGTTGATACCACAAATGAGGCTGCGAAGAACACTCTTGTTCATATTGTTGCCCACTGTATCTGTCAGGCTCAATTCCTCACAGTGGAACACTGAAGCCAAGACTTTGGGTGCATTTGATCATTTTGAGACGGAGTCTCACTCTCTCACCCAAGCTGGAGTGCAGTGGCGTGATCTCAGCTCACTGCAACCTCCGCCTCCTGGGCTCAAGCGATTCTCCCACCTCAGCCTCCCAAGTAGCTGGAATTACAGGCGTGCACCACCACACCCGGCTCATTTTTGTATTTTTAGTAGAGACGGGGTTTTACCATGCTGGTTAGGCTGGCTCGAACTCCTGACCTCAGGTGATCTGCCGCCTAGGCCTCCCAAAGTGTTGTGATCACAGGTATGAGCCACCGCGCCAGTCCTGTGCATTTTATTTTATTTTATTTTATTTTATTTATTTATTTATTTATTTATTTTTTTTGAGACGGAGTCTCGCGCTGTGTCACCCAGGCTGGAGTGCAGTGGCGCGATCTCGGCTCACTGCAAGCTCCGCCTCCCAGGTTCACGCCATTCTCCTGCCTCAGCCTCCGAGTAGCTGGGACTACAGGCGCCCGCCACCACGCCCGGCTAGTTTTTTGTATTTTTAGTAGAGACGGGGTTTCACCATGTTAGCCAGGATGGTCTCGATCTCCTGACCTCGTGATCCACCCGCCTCGGCCTCCCAAAGTGCTGGGATTACAGGCTTGAGCCACCGCGCCCGGCCCTGTGCATTTTAAATAATGATTACTAATAGGTATTTTCCATCCTAAAAGTTGCAGCGATTTTTGGCTTCCACTAATGATGCATGAGAGTTCCCCTGCCTACTGCTCCCCCAAACTGGGTTTCCTCCACCTTCTAATATTTGCCAACCTGACAGGGGGAAATGGTATCATGGGATAATTCACATTTCTCCAGTAAAAAGTGAGGTACAGTGTCTTTTCAGGCATATTGCTTTTTGCTAAGGTTTTACATCTTACCTTCTTGGAGACATTTACTGTGGACGCCAACTACAAGCCCTTTGTCACCCCTCTATGGGGTCAGGCAGAGCTGAGACTGGGGCACAGTATCTCTGAAATGCCGTGAGTACAGGATAGATTTAATTCTTCTCAACTTGTACTATTTTATCAGCCCTTTTTCCTCCCTCAAATGCAGACCGGGGTGGGGGGGACAGGAGGGCCTCTCCTTAAGTGTTAAACATTTCTAAGGAACCACCTACATTCTTCTAGTGATAGTAAAAGGATACCTGATCTTATTTCCTTCATTGCAGACCTCATGAGTCAAAAACCTGAGGTTTTAAGAAAACATCTAGAAATCAAACTTAAAAGCTGTGCAAGGTCTAGTGGTGACTATAATTTGGCCCAGTTCACAAAACCCACCTACAAGTTCAGGCTGGGCATGGTGGCTCACATCTGTAATCCCACTACTTTGGGAGGCTGAGGTGGGAGGATAGATTGAGCCCAGCAGTTTGAGACCAGTCTGGGCAACACAGGGAGACCCCGTCTCTACAAAAAATTTCTTAAAAATTAGCTAGGCATGGTGGTGTGCGCCTGTAGTGCCAGCTACTCAGGAGGTTGAGATGGGAGGATCACCTGAGCCCAGGAAGTCAAGGCTGCAGTGAGCCATGATTGCACCACTACACTCCAGCTTGGGGTGACAGAGCGAGAGAGACCCTGTCTCAAAAACAAAAACAAAAAACCCTGCTGATTTGAGTGTCTGAGTGGAGCACTCCACCCTCCACAGAAGCAGGATGTGCTCCCAACAGAAAGAAAGAATAAAGAGAGGGAGAGAGGAGAGCAAGAGAGATGGCGTATCTGTAAGAAAAGTCAGTATATTTATGGTTTGCTTTATAAAAGTTACTATAATACAATGGTACATAGTATTGAATTCACAAAAATATGAACAAATATTTACAGCAAGACACACTCACAACGGAAACACTTCTCTTCAAAACAAGTTACATATGGATGATGGAGTCTATACACAGAAACATCCCTAAAACTTATTGGTTCTCTTCTTTGCAGGGTGAGGGAGAGAAAACAAAAAATAGCAGAAACCCCCAACTCTTGAAAAGCAGAGATTTGTTCAATGAAAAATGAGGGAGTTGAAAGAAGAATGACTCGACACATACCTTGATTATTGCAAACCACTCTGGGGCTGGGGCAGGGGGTCCTGGGAGAGGCAGGTCTAGTCCCCTTAGTGAAGGCCAGCCGAGGTTTACACTGGGCACGATGGCTGGGGGCAAGGTGAGGCCAGGGGGAGGGGCGAGGCAAGGGTCCCTTCCCTGGTATTCTCGCATCGCCCCACTTCTTTTATGGAAGGGGACAGAATGGAGACAGCCCCTTGGGGGCTGTACATGTAACTTGAATCAGCCATCTCTACAAGCTACGCATTTCCTCATGTGAAAAATAAATTATTTCCTCAGTTGCACAATTAGGCAGAAAACCGCAAACGGAAGAGAAGTTCGCCGCTGTGCCCAGGTACCCCATCTGTGTCTTAATGCCACCAATTTCCTTGATCTTGAAACCAGCGGGCACAGTCTCAAATAGAGAGGGCCTGGGGGAAAGGAATTAAAAAAAAAAAAAACACACACAACAAAACCACCAACGACAAAAAAAGAGAAAAATAACAATTCTTTGTACAGAATTTACATGATAACAAGCTTGACACAAGCTGAGATACCAGAGGCTCCGGCCGCCCGCGTCTGCAGGGTGGGAGCAGCTCCCACATGGAGCGCGCTCGTCTTGATGAGGACTCCGGGTCACAACAGTCACTTTCCAGAAATTATTTACACGCCTTCTCTGCTTTCTGGGGTACGGGGGGACTTGCTTTTGTCTTTTTTTTTTTTTTTGGAAGTACAAAGAAATGAGCAAAAAATGTCTTCCCGCATGTTTCTACAAGAAACAATGTTCCCAAGAGAAAGTCCTTTGCGGCAGCCTCTATGTACAGAAGTTGGTTCTGAACTTCAAAAACCTTTTTCCCCTTCGTTTTGATTTTATACACGCACAAGAAAAAAAAATGCATAGGAATAAACTGAAGAGGATAGGAAGGGGGTCAAAAGGGAAAAAAAAAAACTGTCAAAGACTTAGATCTGAGTTTTAAAATCTTTTCCAAGATTTTTCCTTTCTCTAGGAGAAGGAATCTGCTCCCTCCGAAAATAAATATCCTCTGGCCTTCTTGGGGGGAGGGGCTGCCGGCAGGGGGACATGGGGTGTGGGTCGGGGGTGACTGGGTGAAGCTTATAAGCCAAAAAATGCCACACGCAGACGGTCTGACAACCCGTAATGGCGGGACGGGGGACCCGCCCGCCCTTGGGAGCCCCCTCCCACCCAGGGTGAAGGCAAGGGCAGAAGAGAGTGGCCGCCCGCCTTCTCAGCGCCCCTCACCTGCACTGGGGCCTCCGAGAGGCTCCCTCGTTGCTGGCATCCGAATGAGAAAGTAAACATTGAACCCAAGGTTTAGGGGGTGCTGGGGTGTGAGGTGGCAGGGAGAGCCGCGTGGAGACCCCTGCCAGGGACGAGCTTAGCTCCACCAGGGTCGCCGGGTCAGCGGTGCCCCAGGCATCTGGGGAAGGAATAGGCTGGGGCTCGGGTTGGGAAAGGTGTTGGGGTCTCCTCACTGTGCCCACGGGCAGTGAGGGGGACTTTCAGGGCTTAGTGTTCTGAGGTCAAGGCCGTGGGGGCCTCTGTCCTTCCCACAGCACCCGGCCCTGCGTCCAGGCCCGGGTGGCTTCCAGGACACGGGCCACGCACAGCCACACTGAGGCCTCTGCAGACCCCCCGCGGGGCCCCTCTGATTCCACCTTCACATTTCAACGGTTAAAATGTCTTTTCTCACGATGAGGAAAAAAAATAGAGGACAAAACAACATAGCAGCATTCACAGGAAGAGGCCGAGGGTGACGGTGGGAGGGAGAAGAGACAGAGAACAGAGAGAGGGGAGGAGAGACAGAGAGAGAGAAGCTGATGCTGGAGTTAAACAGAAATCCTGAAAGGGGCGTTTGTAAAAATGAGAGAGACGTGGGCTGAACGACAGAGAAGCCCTTTCCCGCGGAGGGGCCGGAGCCAGGGGCTCCAGGGGGTAGTGTGGGGCGCCAGGCCCTGAATGGCCGCTGGGTAGAGGACAGCACCTGAAATGGGGGCGGGCGGGGGGGCCCGGGCCCCGGGGCCGGGGGGCTCCACGCTCGGGAGTCCCAGGGCTGCGGCGACATCCTTCGAGTCTGGCGCGGGAGCTTAGTTGAGGGTGCCCCGGCAGTTCTCGGAGCCGCAGAGGCAGGGGATCTTGACGTCCTCAATGGGGAACTTGTAGTCATAGGTGATCTCCTCGTTGACGTTGATGTGCTGCTTCGAGTAGATGACTATCTTCTTCTGTGACTCCACCGTGATCACCTTGGCATAGCAGTTGGGCTGCAGGCAAGGTTGGGGGAGAGTGAGCCCCAGGCCCCCTAGGGTCCCCCGCCACTGCAGACCCCTCAAACCCAACCAGGCCTGTGCTTAAGGCCTGACATTGCCATGAGATTCCCCAACCCACTGCTCTGCTCTGGACCTTCGCTCCCCCCGACCCCCAGGGGTGACCCCTTGCCTCTGATATTAAATCATGACGATAAAAATTATTTCCCAGGCCTTTCATTTCCATTCATAGTGCAAGTGCTCCCAAATGTATGTCTATGTTTAGCTCACATCTCACTTCTGAACTCTAGACAAAGGGTCAGCAAACCATAGCCCCTAGCTGCCTGTTTTTGTAAATAAAGTTTTACTGGCACGTAGCCATATCCATTCTCCCATTCATTTGCATATAATTTGTGGCTGCTTTTGTTAAAATAGCCAAGTTCAGTAGTTGCCATAGAGAGCATCTGAGCCATCAAGCCAAAAATATTTATTATCTGGCCCTTCACAGAAAAGGTAAAGGGCTCCAAGCCCATAAATGCAACTACCTGCTGTCTGCTGGTGGCAGCCCCGGGACCGTCTTTGACTTAGAAAGCTCACACCTAAAGCATGATCTGCTCCTGCTCTGGGGAGCTGCTGCACCACGCACCCAGGCCCCAGAGCATCTGCCTCCCTGCCTTCTTCAGTCCAGATCTGGCCCCCACCAGGGCTGGTGAGTTCAGTCCCAGAAGGACCTCTTGGTTGTGTCTACTGATCTCCACTTCTGGGGTCACCAGCCACGCTCAGGCCCTTATTACTGCTCACCCACCTGCTACAGCCCCCTCAGCCACTCTCACCCCTGAAAAAACCCACTCCTGCCCCAGCAGCCAGGGAAATGCTTCCAAAGGGACAGCAGAACCTGTCGCCCGATAGCGCCAACCTGCCAGCGACCGTGGCTCTCAGAGAAACAGTTCCTCAGCTTGACCACCCACAGCCCAGCCCACCCCGTCCTCTTACCCTACCCGATGCCCACTGCCTCCCTTGCTGTCTCTCAAACAGGTGTTCTTCCCACTGCCCCAGGGCCTTTGAACACACAGTTCCCCTTGCCCCAGCACCGCCTCCCCTGGGCAATTCCCTCTCACCCCTCAGATCTCCTTGGATATTCACAGGAAAGTCCCTACCACCCAGGCAAGGATCAAGTCACAACAGAGAGAGCCAGCAGGCACTGAGGACTGACTTGGCCAGGACTCAAAGGGCCCACAGGCAGTGACCCATCTATGTGGCCCTCCTAACAACCTACAAGGAGTGACTGTTATTGTCCCTGTTTTACAGACAAGGAAACTAAGGCACAGAGACATCAAGCAACTCACTAAGCTGCGATGCCAAGACTCGAGCCCAAAGTCAGGGGCATCCAGCCCGGAACATGCCTCCCTCCTGCTCGGAGCTTCCTGCGCTCATCCTTCAGCACTCAAATCCCTGTTATCAGTGTCCCTCCCCTCTAGGCCTGCACCACCCGATACGGTCGTCACAAGCTAATTAAGTTTAAATTCATCACAATGAAATAAAATTTAAAACTCAGGTCCCCAGATGCACTGGGCACATTTCCAGTGCTCAACACCACACATGTGGCTAACCCACAGCACAGATGCATGTAGTGCACCTCCCTCTCCCCCCTGCAGAAAGTGCTGGTGGACAGCTCGGCCCGAGCAGGGCTGAGCCCGACCAATGAAGGCAGGGAGAAAAGGCTAACGTTGGAGAAACAACTGCGTAATTACCAATGAACTGAACCAACCACTTATTTGAGTCCTCTACATGCCACAGAAGTCTCACTATGCCCATTTCACAGATGAGAAACTGAAGTTCAGAGGAGCAGAGCTCCTGGTAGACCTCACATGTCCTCCTCTCTCTATAACCTTTGACCAACCTGAGCTTGGAAAGGAGGCCAAGCTGATGGCACTGCCGTGCCGGGGCTTCCAGGCCCTCCTGGCACAGAAGCAGGGCCAGGGGCAGGGGCAGGGCCACCCCCGGCTGGGCACTCACGTTGCAGCTGTGGTTGATGAAGCGCGCAAAGTTGCCGCATTTGGTGGCGTCGATGATGGTGTCGTGGTCCACCCGGAACATGTAGCTGCTCCCGATGCCCTCGTCCTCATAACGCTTCTCCCGCATGTCTGCGATCACCTGACCACAAAAGGGTGTCAGTCTGGCTGGGCCAGCCCCATGCCCGGCCCCATGCCCACCCTGCCGGGCAGTGCCTACCTGACGGATATTCTGGCCCACGTACTCGATGACCATCTCGTCAGCCGCGATGGGCTCCATGGCGAACAAGCCCCAGTCGTGAATGTGGCTCTTGCAGAACTTGAGCTTTTTCTTCCGGAACTGCAGGAGGGAAGACAGGGAGAGGTGAGCCCCGGTCTCAGGTCCTGCCGCCACCCCGGGATCTGGGTGAAGCCCGGCCTCACCTTGAGCTGGTTGAACTTGAGCAGGTCGCTGTCACAGCTGCCAGTGAAGGAGGACAGCAGGCGACGCTGCTCCGAACGCCGCTCCGAGCCTGCCCGGGTGGAGGCATGGGGCTGTGCTGGGATGCTCATGCCCTGCAGAGGACGGTGTGCAGGGGCTCAGCAGGGCTGGTCGTGTCCTCGGCTGTCCCACCCTAAGCTCTGGATCTCTGTCATCCCCAGCATCCTGGGCTCCTTTCTCTGGGCTTATCCACACCTGCCTGTCCCTAATTGTCACTGCTTCCCTGCCTCCTCCATCCCATCAGTATCTGAGTGTGCCCACGCTCCTATCTTCACAACGAGACTCACCCTTGCCTGGCGCTGTCTTTTCCCCATTTCAGCCCAAAGCTTTGTCTACCCTGACCCCCCCGCTTGGCTCTCACCCAGACCCCTCCGACCCCCAAGCATTCGAAATTGGGGATCCTTCCGAAACCCTCGTGTCACGTCCTGCTCTTGGCCTCTGCCCCACCCATTAACCTTTGGAGCATCCCAGGCCTCTGCCCCATGTGCCCTCCCAGGTGAGGTCACCCTGTTGTGACCTTCAGTCACCACTTCTCTCCTGGCGATGCCCACACTTAGGTCGCCAGGCTGGAGATCCCCATCCTAAGTTCCGCCATACCCACATGCCCATCAAGACCTCTCTGCCTGGGTGTTTTCAGAATCCGCAGAACTCAAGTTGCCTCGTGGTGACAGCATATCAGCCTCCCCATCTCAGGTCCAGTGTCCAGCTTCCCAGCACCCCCCACCCCAGCCACACCCTGGGCTGTCACCCCCCGCCCATCCCTGTCTCCTGTACCCAGGCCAGCCCCAGTCCTGTCCATCCCACTTCCTCATATTCTTCCACAGGCATCCACGTCTCCTCACATCCAGCACGTCCGCATGTCCAGTCTGGAAACTGCAGCAACTCGAACACAGTCTGCCCTCGGGACCTCTGCGCCAGCTCCATACCACCCCAGCTCCTCTCAGAACCTCCCGCTGCTGCCTGTCACCCCAGGAGACAGGTCACTCACTACCACAGTCCCCCCCACCCTAGTGGCCTGAGCTGTCTTTCGCACCACAAGTGGCCTCTCCTTTCCCCTCCTCACACCAAGGAGCCCCACTGCCTCAGGGCCTTTGCACCGCTGCTGTCCTAGGGAGGCCTGCTGCGGTCAGTGAGCCCCTCTCTGGTTTTAACTTCTTATGAAAGTTGCTTTTTCACTTCTGTGGTCTCTTTGGCATCCGCATGGCGTCTTCCCGCACTTTGCTTGGGTCTGACCCTCTGACTCCCCTTTGACTTGGAAATCCCTAACCCCTCTCCTGTTTTCTCCATCACGTTTTCCCTGCCTGGCATTACGTGCTTCTTTGTTCACTTGATTATTTCCCACAAGTCCCCACTAAAATATAAACTCCAGCCGGGCACCGTGGCTCACGCCTATAATCCCAGAACTTTGGGAGGCTGAGGCAGGAGGATCACTTGAACCCAGGAGTTCCAGATCAGCCTGGGCTACACAGTGAGACCCCATCTCAATTTTTTTTAATTTAAAAATAAAAATAAATAATTAAATTCCATGAGGAAAAAGATTTGGTGGTGTTCACTGCTATAGACCCAGAACAGTGCCTGGTACGCAGCATGTACTCAACAGATATTTGCTAGATTAAAAAAGAATGAATGAGGCCAGGCAATGTGGCTCGTGCTTATAATCCCAGAAGTTTGGGAGACCAAGGCAGGCAGATTACTTGAGGTCAGGAGTTCAAGACCAACCTGCCCAATATGGCGAACTCCCATTTCTACTAAAAATACAAAAAATTTAGCCAGGCATGGTGACCGGCACCTGTAATCCCAGCTACTCGGGAGGCTGAGGCAGGAGAATCATTTGAACCCAGGAGGCAGAGGTTGCAGTGAGCTGAGATCGTGCCACTGCACTCCAGCCTGGGTGACAGAGCAAGGCTTTGTCTCAAAAAGAGCCAAGCAAAAAACAAACAAAAAATGAAAGAACTTGTGGAAACAGAGCTCCGTCACATCCCTGATTAAACCCTTGGGAGGTGCTCCAGGGCCCATGGGACTAAGGCAGATTCCTTCCTTCTCCTAGGCCCTGCCCACCCGCCTCTCCCCTTCCACTTGCACACTGTGTGCCAGCTCCTCTGGCCTCACAACTCCTCCCTCTGCCCGGCACCCCTCCACGAGTGCCCTGGGTCCCCATGGCCCAGCCGGCTGATGTGTCCAGGAGCCCTGGCAGTACCTGGGTGTCTGCAGGGGGCTCATCGGTGCTGGCACGGCTGCTGTTGAGGTATCTGAGCTTGTCCTTCTTGTCGATGGTGTAGAAGCCCTCGCTGCGGGCACAGCCTGTCACGTGCTCACGAATGCCATCGTCCCGTTTCTTTTTCTTAGCTGAAGAGAGGCTGGTGGGTGGGTGTGGGTCAAGGGCCACATGGACATTCTCAGAGAGTCCCTCCTGGTCCCTTCATAGACTGGTCCCGCCCATCCTCAGACCACCCTCTGGGGACAGCGATGTCCAGTTCTACTGCCCACTCCCATGCCACCTCCACGCGGCTGCCCACTGACCAACCCCGCTGACGGTCAATACCTAGTTGCATGGCTCTGGGTGTCTTTTTTTTTTTGAGACATGGTCTCCTGTTGCCCAGGCTCGAGTGCAGTGGTACAATCTCAGCTTACTGTAGCTTCAGCCTCCTGAGCAGCTGGAACTACAGGCATGCACCACCACAGCCAGCTAATTTCTGGATTTTTTTGTAGTGATGGGGTTTTGCTACGTTTCCCAGGCCGGCCTCGACCTCCAGAGACCAAGTGATCTGTCCACCTTGGCCTCCCAAAGTGCTGAGTGTGTTAACCATTTTCTGCTGTTTCCCATCTGTGAATTGGGGTGACAGTGATGCCTCTGTAAGTGATGAAATATGCTTATGGTCCTTAGCAGAGTTTTGTGTTTTTTGAGACAGAGTCTCGCTCTGTCGCCCAGGCTGGAGTGCAATGGTGCGATCTTGGCTTACTGCAACCTATGCCTCCCGGGTTCAAGCAATTCTCCTGCCTCAGCCTCCAGAGTAGCTGGAATTAATAGGCATGTGCTACCACACCCGGCTAACTTTTGTATTTTTAGTAGAGATGGGGTTTCGCCACGTTGGCCAGGCTGGTCTCAAACTTCCGGCCTCAAGTGATCCACTCGCCTCAGCCTCCCATAGTGCTGGGATTACAGCCATGAGCCATGGTGCCCGGCATTGAGCAGAGCTCTTGACACAAACTGAGTGCTCACAAATCAGTCTAATACAACAGGGATAACGAGGGGTCTAGCCTCATAGACCTATGCGAACAACCAAGCCTCATGAAAGCCTGGTAGTGAAAAGCCTGGACTCTAGAGCCAAGTTTGCCTGGGTTCAAATCTCAACTCTGCCACTTGTAGCTGTGTGACTTTGGACAGGTCACTGAACCTCTCTGAGCCTTAGTAAAATGGGAATCATACCCTTATCTCACCAGGCTACTGGGAGGTTATGAAGGGGACAAGGAAGCCCTCAGCCCTTGTGTGCTGTTAAGTTGCACAGCACTGCTGTTACATGTGGCCCCGAGACCTGCTAACTCTGGGGGTGACATGGGCCTGGCAGAGGAGTCCTTAAAACGTGCCAATGATGATTCACTCTGGAGCCTGGCATGGGAAGTGACGGTGGTGCGTTCTGTCACCTTCACAGGCACCGTGGGCTGCTACAGACTGGGAGGTGGGGCCTAGAGAGGTGAGTGGGGACTTCCTGCATCCCAGAAGGTGCAGAGCCCCACATGCTGGCAGGATATAGGGATGGTAGACCCAGAGCGTGTCGTTAAGCCAGTCCATGCCATTGTCCTGCTGCAGCAGTCGCTCGTAAGTGACACATAGGAAGCGGATGTCCTCCTCGTCGATGCCACCGTTCCAGATGTCATACAGGATGGTCATCTCCTCAAACTCCGAGCGGGGCCGGAAGAGGGGCTGGGGTGGCGAGAGTTCGGGCGAGCCCGCAGGTGGCACCAGGTCCTCATGGCGCTTCTTAGGTGGCCGGCGCCATGGCCCCCGACTCTTGGCCAACTCCATGTACTCCTCAGTGACCTCATCACGCCCACGGGGGCCTGGAGGGATGGCCTCGGAGGGCCACTGGTTGTCTAGCTCCTTAAAGGGCAGCTTGGTGGGCTCTACAGGTGGGGGAGGTGGGGGTGGGGGTGGCTGGGGGGGAAGGGGTGGTGGAGGGGCTGGGATCCCCGCGTTCCGGAAATCCAGGGTCACTGTCCGGGGGTCGTGAGTGCTGGGGAAGACGGGGGTCTGCGGCTGGCCCGGCAGGAGCAGGAGTTCCCTTCCAAGGGCGGCCCCTGCTGGTGGCCGGACCAAGGGCCCATCCAAGGAGAGCATAGATGGTGGGGATCGCCGGGGCCGGCCCGGCTTTCTCTTCATTGGGGGTGGGCAAGAGGCCAGGGGGGCGGGCAGCAAGGGCGGCAGCGGGGTGGGGGTACGAGCCTGGGCCCGCAAGACAGCGGGTAATGCCAAGGGCAAGGGCAGGGGCAGGGGCAGAGGGAGGGGCAGGCCCGTCTCCAGGAGCACCGGGGAGGCCAGGGGCCCGGAGCGTTCATCACGTCGGCCAGTGGGGAGGGGGCAGACGGGCAGAAGCAACGGCCCACTGGGCTCGGAGAAGGTGGGTGTGAAGCTGAAGTCCCGGCCAGGTGTCCGAGGGAGGCCCCCACTGTTCAAGCCAGGGGACGGGGCTGGGTAGGAGAAGGGGCTGCCGGGCACTTGCGGAGAGCTCAAGGACAGGCCACTGCTGCCCCCTGATAGCGGGGGCTCCCCGCCTGGTGTGGCTGGCACCGTCTCTGTGCTCTGCGACTTGGCCAGGCTGCCACAGAGGCCTGGAGTATGTGGGGGGTGGTCTTCAGCAGGGTGCTCCGGAGGGACAGATGGATGTGAGGCGTCTGTGGTCTCGGGCTCCGGCGGTGGGCTGGGTGGCCGGGGTGGTCGTGGGGGCGGCAATGGTGGTTGCAGGGGCAAGGGGAGCATCATAGGGGGCTCTGGCTCCACTTGCAGGTCATGCTCTGCAGAGAGGTGAGCAAACACGAGACAGTTACCATACAATCCAAACGTCTCTCAGTGCCTTATTCTGTGCTCCATACCTGGCTGGCTCACAGCTGAGTCTAAGCACAGGACCCGTCCATCTCCAGCTAAACCTCTCAAGGACTGCTCAGGGCCCAACCCAGTGTTAGGCACACAGTATATCCTTTATCTATGTTGGTAGGCTAAATCACAGATGCAGGAGACATGTATCCCAGCCTTTCACACTATGTCTTCAGAACAAAGTCTGAAGTCCCTGTGGCCCAAGAAAATCTGCTCTATGACTGAATAAAATTAAACAAGTCTCTTTTCTGCAGGACTTGTCGGAGCCTTCAAGGATTTTTTTCCTAGCACTTACCTCCACTGTCACGGGATACACTTCTTAATTTTTTAACTAATTTACTTTTTATTTTTGAGACGGGTGGAATGCAGTGGCATGATGGTTTAGTCATTGTAGCCTAAACCGCCAGGGCTCAAGGGCTCCTCCTGCCTAAGGCTCCTGAGTAGCTGGGACTACAGGCATGTGCCACCACACCCAGCTAATTTTGAAATGTTTTGTGGGGATGGGTTCTCACTATGCTGCCTAGGCTGGTCTTGAACCCCTGGTCTCAAGTGATCCACCAGCCTTGGCCTCCCAAAGTGCTGGAATTACAGATGTGAGTCACCATGCCTGACCACAAAATACATTTTTTCATTTTATATTTTTATATCATTTTATTTTATTTTAATTTTTGAGACAGAGTCTCACTCTGTTGCACAGGCTGGAGAGCAATCTCGGCTCACTGCAAGCTACCTCTGCCTCCCAGGTCCAAGCTATTCTCCTTCCTCAGCCTCCTGAGCCGCTGGGGTTACAGGCAGTGCCACAACGCCCTGCTAATTTTTTGTATTTTTAGTACAGACGGGGTTTCGTCATGTTGGCCAGGCTGGTCTCAAACTCCTGACCTCAGCTGATCTGCCCACCTCGGCTTCCCACAGTGCTGGGATTACAAGTGTGAGACACCGTGCCAGGCCCATTTCTTTTTCTTTTTTCCTTTCTTTTTTTTTTTGAGACAGAATCTCACTCTATAGCCCAGGCTGGAGTGCAGTGTGGCACGATCTCGGGTCACTGCAACCTCTGCCACCCAGGTTCAAGCAATTCTTCCTTAGCCTCCCAAGTAGCTGGGATTACAAGAGCCTGCCACCTGTTTTTCATTTTCTAATTGATCTGTTGTCATCTGTTCCCCTGCTCCGTGGGAGCAGATATTTTTGTCTGTTTGGTCCACTGTTGTATTGCTACTGCTCAAAATAATAGCAGGGACACAATGGAGGCTTAATATTGAGTCAATGCTCAAAGACTGTGGTTAATGGTGGAATAAACAAAACAAAACACAGTCGTCCCTCAATACACACAGGGAATTGGTTCCAGCACTCCCTGGTATACCAAAATCTGCACATACTCAAAGCTTGTAGTCCGTCTTGCAGAACCCATGGATAGGCAGGCGGTCGCCCTCCATATAGGTGGGTTTAGCATCCCACCGGTCTTTCCTGTCCATGTTTGATTGAAAACTGCATGTCAGTGGGCGCTAGCCATGTGTTCAATGTACAACAGGAGCAGCTGTAATCCTTTCCTGAGAGACTTATTAAAGGTAGGTGCTAGGCCAGGCGCGGTGGCTCAAGCCTGCAATCCCAGCATTTTGGGAGGCTGAGGCGGGCAGATCACAAAGTCAGGAGATCGAGACCATCCTGGCCAACACCGTGAAACCCCATCTCTACCAAAAATACAAAAAATTAGCCGGGCGTGGTGGCGGGCGCCTGTAGTCCCAGCTACTCAGGAGGCTGAGGCAGGAGAATGGCATGAACCTGGGAAGCGGAGCTTGCAGTGAGCCGAGATCGCGCCACTGCACTCCAGCCTGGGCAACAGAGCAAGACTCCATCTCATAAAAAAAGGTAGGTGCGGCCGGGCGCGGTGGCTCAAGCCTGTAATCCCAGCACTTTGGGAGGCCGAGACGGGCGGATCACGAGGTCAGGAGATCGAGACCATCCTGGCTAACATGGTGAAACCCCGTCTCTACTAAAAATACAAAAAAACTAGCCGGGCGAGGTGGCAGGCGCCTGTAGTCCCAGCTACTCGGGAGGCTGAGGCAGGAGAATGGCGTAAACCCGGGAGGCGGAGCTTGCAGTGAGCTGAGATCCGGCCACTGCACTCCAGCCTGGGCGACAGAGCGAGACTCCGTCTCAAAAAAAAAAAAAAAAAAAAAGGTAGGTGCTAACCACATGCAGCTATGTAAGCCAAAATAAATTGAACACTATTACAAACTTAGTTCCACTGTGCCACTGGCCATGTTTCAAGAGTGTGGTAACAACACTGTGTCTGAAGGCTACAGTGCTGGACAGCACAGCTCCAGAATGCCGCCATCACTGTGTGAAGTTCTACTGGCCATGCAGTTAGAGCCTCTCGTGTGCTCTGTGCAGCTTCATCACAATGCTGGAGGGGGCGACGCCCGCAGCCCTCACCTGGCCCAGCACCCACCTGTCACTAATGTAACCATGGACACCCATCCTCCTTTTGGGGAGCATCTCATGGGAATGATGGTCCAAGGACCAAGCCACCAGGGAAACGCTGGCAGTGAGTACTGAAAAATAGCAGTGGTTCCCCTTTGGGTTGATCTACTCAGTGCCAGGCTCCGTGCTGGCACCCAACACCTCATCTCGCTCAAGGGAGGCACAACTGACTGATCTCATTTTACAGGGGAAACTGAGGCTGGGGACGGTCAGCGATCTACCCAAGGAAGCCTGGGCTGATTCTGACTGTGAGGACTTCCTGCCTCCCTCCCACCACCCTCCCAAGGGGTTGCAAGT
The DNA here is from genome assembly GCF_003255815.1 of Theropithecus gelada. Lineage (NCBI taxonomy): Eukaryota > Metazoa > Chordata > Mammalia > Primates > Cercopithecidae > Theropithecus > Theropithecus gelada. The sequence goes on along the minus strand of NC_037679.1, from coordinate 81,003,007 downwards.
GTTACCTGGAGCTCGCTCAGGGGACAATGGGGGTCGGGCCTCCACCTCCCTGGCAGGGGGCTCTGGAGACAGCAACATGGCCCCTTCCTGGCTCAGGCCTGGCTCCTCAGGGGGCTCCCTGGAGTCCACTGGCTCTTCAACACCCACAGGCAACGGGGGCTCATCCAGCATGGAGGGCCGCTCCTCAGGGGCCACAGCCTCAGTCTTGATGTCCACCTCCTCTTCCATGCCCAACGAGTCCACTGCTGGTGCCCCCGGGGCCAGAGAAGCTTCCGCCCTGTCCTGCTCAAAGTCCTCAGGGCCTGCAGAAGCCATGCTTTCCTCTGCCACCATCGCCGCCTCCTCCTCTTCTTCTTCCTCCTCTTCCCTGGTCGCTACCTCCTCTTCATCCTCTGAGGATGAGGGTGAGGACTCGGAGCTTGACTCAAACTCAGAAGACTCGGAACTCTCGCTGGATGACGTGGCTTCAGCCTTGGAGGTTACAATGCTCACTGTCTCCTCTAGATGGGGGACACAGAGGAGGGGCTGCTGAGGACCCACTGTGCCCCTGCCCCACCCAGACCCCTCACCAATGGCCTCAAACTGGCGGCACCCAGGTTGAACATGACCCTCAGATATGTGTGTGGGGAGTGTATTCACTAGTAATTTTTTGTTTTTGTTTTTTTATGAGATGGAGTTTTACTCTTGTTGCCCAGGCTAGAGTGCAGTGGCACGATCTCAGCTCACTGTAACCTCCACTTCCTGTGTTCAAGTGATTCTCCTGCCTCAGCCTCCCAAGTAGCTGGGATTACAGGCATGCGCCACCATGCCCGGCTAATTTTGTACTTTTAGTAGAGACGGGGTTTCACCATGTTGGCCAGGCTGGTCTCAAACTCCTGACCTCAGATGATCCATTTGCCTCGGCTCCCAAAGTGCTGGGATTACAGGAGTGAACCACCACACCCAGCCACCAGTAGTCACTTTTAAAAACTGAGGTAAAATTAACATAACAGAAAACTGCTCGGTTTTTTTTGTTGTTGTTTTTTGGTTTTTTTGAGACGGAGTCTCGCATTGTCGCCCAGGCTGGAGTGCAGTGGCACAATCTCGGCTCACTGCAAGCTCCACCTCCCAGGTTCATGCCATTCTCCTGCCTCAGCCTCCCCATTAGCTGGGACTACAGGCGCCCGCCTCCACGCCTGGCTAATTTTTGTATTTTTAGTAGAGACGGGGTTTCGCCATGTTGGCCAGGCTGGTCTTGAACTCCTGCCCTCAGGTGATCCACCAGCCTAGGCCTCCCAAAGTGCTGGGATTACAGGTGTGAGCCACTGCGCCTGGCCAACTGCTCGTTTTAAAGTGATAATTCCAGCAGCATTTAGTACATCTGGTTCCTAAGTATTTTCATCAGCTGAAAAGGAAGTCACGCAGGCTGAGCAAGCCCTGCCGAACGCCAGGCTCTCTAGCCCTAAGGAGCACAGACCTGCTTTCTGTCTCTATGGACATGCCATTCTGTTCAGGACACTCCCTGAAGATGGAACCATACGCCACCCTATGTGTGTGTTTTAACAAGGTAACGTCTCAAAAGCACAACATTTTGGCTCAAAAGTATTTCTGACAATTCCTCAGGCTCTGCCCTGGGGAAAGAGGGACCCCAGGAAGGCCAGACAGCTGCGGCCTCCCTGCTCACCTTCATCCGAGTCCCCTTCGTCCTTCTCACTCGCCTCTGACAGGGCTGTGTCTTCGTCATCGTTCTCAGACTCGTCCCGGTCATCACTGTCGTCATCGTCGTCATCCTGGGGGAGAGGGAAGGGTGGGGACAGGTGAGCCGAAGGGCCTGGCCCTCGTTGCCTGGCCCAGCCCCCTGAGGCTTCCTGGCCTGTTAGGTACCTTATCTGATGTGGATGAGGTTGAGGAGGAGGAGAGCTGGCTCCTGGGGCCTTCCTCCTCCTCCTCCTCCTCTGCCTCCTCTTCCTCCTCCTCGGTGCTCTCCTGTTCCTCCTCCTTGTCGGAGGCCGAAGACGAGGGTGAGGTGGTTGAGGACCCCGAGGATGATGATGCTGATGAGGAGGAGGACGCCGACAAGGACTCCTTCTCATCCTCCTCCCCGCCACTGTCCAGCTCCAGAGGCCGCGCCGGCCGCCGCCGCACACCCACGCCCTTGGGGTCCCGCTTGGCGAGCTCACAGGGGGTGTCTGCCATGTCCCGGTCTCGCTCTCGCTCAGACTCTGCAGGGAGGGAGGGAAGTCAGAGCTGGGCTGGGGGGATGCAGAAGAAGGGGACCCCAACACCCAGAGCACCAACCTTCATCTTCCTCATCCACAGAGGTCGAGGGCCGCAGCCGCTTCTGGTCGCCAGATGAGGTGGTGTCTGGTGGCTCCTTCCTCTTAACCTTGAAGGAGGGCAGGCGAATGGCCCCACGCAGCCCAATGCCAAGGCCCAGGCCCTCGTAGCCCAGGCCCTCACCCTTGCCCCATGACTCCAACAGGCATGAGGCGATGCGGTCCTTGGGCTTCGGCCTGTCCTCGTCCTTGTGCTCGCCGGACTTCACCGGGGTCAGTGAGGCCTGGGGTGGAGATAGGAGGGGCCCGTTACCGCTTCTGGCACCAGCAAACCTTGCAGGGAGCCCTCCCAGGGCTACCTTCCGCTCGGCAGTAACAGCCACCACAGGTAACTGCGTCCTCATTCCCTACACACCTGGCCACACTATGCCGTTACCCAGGAGGCTCCAGAGCACCGCTCTACCTCACAGATCCTCAACGTCCTCCCCTGTAAAATAGGACTAATGCAGCTGCCTTCCTTACAACAGTGGCCTTTGTACTTTGCAGACAATCCAAAAACGACACCATAGGGACACATCTGTGCCACAGCTGCACCACCACCTTCACAAGGTAAGATTTACACTATCCCCACTCTCTCTTCCCATGTATTAAAAACAGGACCCGCTGGCTTTATGTCACTGCTCCCTAAGAGGTTGCCCCTGCGGTTCTGAAATGCTCTGCCTTCAAAGGGATGCTGTGAGAATTAACAAAACGAGCCACATGAAGAGCTTTGCAAGGTGCAGGGCACATGAGGTCTGGTGGCTCTTTTTATTCAAATTGTGAATGGAATAGCTATTAGCTGTTACTGTAGGGTCAGTATAAATTGGTTGAACCATAAAGAGCTGTGTATCAGTGACTTCAGACGGTTCATTCTAATTTTACTACCCAGTTATACGACGACAAACAGGCTCTGACATGGGGTCGCTTACCTGTGTGGCAGAGAGCATTTCCCAAAGCCGGCTCCAGGGGACACTCAAACTCATAACCATGGTCACCCCTTGGGGGGAGGGGAGCAGGGGGAATGGTGTGGAGTGTAGTGATTGAGGGGAGTTTAAAGTACTCAAGAAAAAGTTCTCTCTTATGGAGAAAGGAAGTCATTTTAGATTATTTGTAAGATTACAAATAGTCAAATAATATGTTAAAAAGAAAAAAAGAAGCCAGGCGCGGTGGCTCACACCTGTAATCCCAGCACTTTGGTAGGCTGAAGCACGTGGATAACTTGAGGTCAGGAGTTCGAGACCAGCCTGGCCAACATGGTGAAAGCCCGTCTTTACTAAAAATACAAAAACTAGCCAGACATGGTGGTGGGTGCCTATAGTCCCAGCTACTCAGGACACTGAGGCAGGAGAATCGCTTGAACCCAGGAGGTAGAGGCTGCAGAGGGCTGAGATCACGCCATTGCACTCCAGCCAGGGTGACACAGTGAGACTCCATCTCCAAAAAAAAAAAAAGAAAATAGTAAGTAGGCCAGGAGCAGTGGCTGACACATATAATCCCAGCCCAAAAGGCAGAGAATCACTTGAGCCTAGGAGTTCAAAACCAGGCCGGGCAACCTGGTGAAAGTCTGTCTCTACAGAAAAACACAAAAATCAGCTGGGTGCAGTGGCGCATGCTTGTAGTCCCAGCTACTTGAGGCTGAGGTGGGAGGATCCCTTGAGCACAGGGAGGTTGAGGGTGCAGTGAGCTATGATTGCACCACTACACTCCGGCCTGGATGACACAGCGAGACCGTCTCAAAAAAAAAAAAAAAAAAGGAAAAAAGTGGTCCAAGCCAAGGCAGGGCTCCGTCTAAAAGGCGGCATGAGGGGAGGTGAGGGGAGTCAAGTTCAAAGGGTGTCGCAGCTGTGAGCTGTCTGCGATGGTGGGGACAGCCTGCACCAGGTGTCCTGTGTGCGGCCACTAGGCATCTGTGGCTCCTGAGCACTTGAAATGTGGCGGGACAAAGGAGGAGTTTTAATTTTACTCTTTTTTAATTAATTAATTAAATTAATTTACACATTTATTTTTAGAGATGGGCTCTTGCTATACTGCCTAGGCTGGTCTTGAACTCCTAGGCTCAAGCAATCCTCCCACCTCAGCCTCCCAAAGTGCTGGGATTAAAGGTGTAAGCCACCATGCCTGACCATTAATTTAAATTCAAAGAGCCACATGCATCCAGCGGCTGCTAAAGCGGAGCACAGTTTGCGGAACTTTGAAAGTAGCCACATGAACTGCAGCTCCCATACTGGGGTCAATGGCAGTGTTTCCAGTTAACAGTCTCAGGGAAACAGGAGGTGCCCAGCTGGGGTCCTGCCCCCATCCACACCCACCCACCCACCTTGGCCATCCGCTCCTTCTTGTCCCACCACTCGTCGAAGGCCCGGAAAGCCACCACTTCCACCATCTTGCGATTCAGGTCACGCTTCATGATGGCCTTGAGCTCTTTGAGGACCACCAGCAGGACGCCATCCACCGTGGCTTTGTGCGGGTCCTCCTGGCGCGGCATGTAGCCTGGTGGAGGCACTGATGGGTCAAATTTGGGCAGTGGTGGCCAGTGCTGCCCGCGGCCTGGGCCGGAGTTGCTCAGGGAGAAGGGGCCCCGGTAGGGCGGCAGGTTGACGAACTGGAGCCCAGCTGAGGCAGCAGCGGCTGCAGCGGCCATGAAGGGCGGGTAGGGGCAGGCACCCTGGCCCGTCATCAGCCGACTGAGCACCTGCGTTTGCATCTGGAAGGACATGGGCATGCCACCCCACTGGCCACCCAGCACATGGCTCATGTCCACCTGCATCACAGGGAACAGGCCCGGCGGAAAGGGGGGCAGTGGTGGCAGGATGGGAGGGGGCGGGACTCCAGGTGGCGCTGGCAGGGGTGGTGGGGGCACTGTCACAGCAGGGTGGGCTGGAGGGGGTGGGGGTGGGGGTGGGGGCAGCGGTGGGGGCATGGGGAAGCCAGGCTGCGGTGGGGGTGGTGGTGGGGGTGGGGGGAGCGGGGGGAAGCCGGGTGGCGGGGGCAGCGGCAGGGTTGGGGCCAGCACGGAAGGGGCTGCCACGGCTGCCGCTCCTGGGGTCACCACCATGGGCTTGGGGCAATCGGCGCTGGTGATGGGGGCTGAGGGCATCTCGTCATCCGAGATCTCCATGTCCTCGCCTGAGGACTGCTGGCCCTGCAGAGAGAGCAAGGAGAGACAATAAGGTGAGTCTGGAAGGCCAAGTGGCTCTCGGAGTCCCCTCTTCAAGACTAGCAATCAGTGGCACTCCCAGCTGTGTGACCCAGTGCAAGCCATTCAGCCTCTCCAAGCCTCAGCTTCTTCATTTGCAAAATGGGCATCACAGTCCCTGCCGCGTGGAGTTACCACTAGAATTCATTCATTCATTCCAATTCAACAAACATTTGCTCAGTACCTGTGTGCCAGGCACTGGTCTAGGTGCTGGGGACACAGAGATGAAGAGGCAGACAAACATCTTACTCTCAGGGAGCAGAGCCAGCAGGAAGAGACAAAGGATGATGAAGGTGAAGATGCGAAACGTGAGGGAGAGAAAGAAGGCAAGGAGAGGGGTGGGGCACAGAGGATGACACTGTTGCAATTTCAGAGATTCTGTTGCAACTTGTATGCAGAAATAGTTGCCACTTCCACAGCATCTCTTATGTGCCAGGGCCCTTCTAAACACTCCACATTTATTAACTCAGCTAAACCTCAGAACAGCCCTATTTTCAACTCTATTTTTGCCCCACAAGGAAACTGGGGCACAGAGAATTTAAGTAACCTGCCCAAGGCCACACAGCCAAGAAGAGATGGAGCTGGGATTTGAACCAGGAAGTGGTTCCACGGCCTGTGCTCTCGGTGAGCCTGCTGTCCTCACGCTACAGCAGACGGCCAGGCAGAAAAGGTGACATTGGAGCAGGGGATTTAGCAGCACTAAGGCCCATAAACAGGAAGTATGTTGTTATTTATTTTTCCTTGATTACTCCTTTCACCTAGTCTCGTGACTGCACACTCAGTATGGGCCCGCGTGGGGCTAAGCGCTGCAGACGGCTGTTTCATTTCTTATCCCAAAGATAACCTCACAGGGTGGGGGGGGTGGGGTCTCTGCTCTGACCCCCTTTGACAGTTAGTAAACACACTCAGAGCCCACGGCACAGCCAGTCAGAAGAAGAGCTGGAGCCCGGGACCTGCCCAGTGAGGGGGAATGGGGGTAGAGGTGAAATGTGTACAAATTGCAGGATCAGAGGTCAGACTACAGGTGAGGAAGGCCTCAGAAGGCAACTGCAGGTGCGGGAGTAGGAGGAGGGGGACTACCAAAACTCAGGCAGCGGCAGGAAGCTCTGGACTTTACTGGGTCCCCTCTGTGTGCACACACACACACATACACACATATGCACGCACACATTCTGCTTCTCAGGATCCCCATGCACATCAAGAAGAGACAGGCAGGCTCGGGTGGATCCTCAAAGAGCACTCCCCAGATCAGTCCTGGACAGCGCCGAGCACAGCGCGCCGCGGCACGCAGAGGGTTAACCAGGGCCGCCGCCCCCGCCGCCGCCGCCAGCCAATCACAGGGAGGCGGATCCTGCGCTCCAGCCCTGGCCGGCCCTGCCCCTCCCTCCGCCCAGCAGTCCCGGGGTGAGAAGTGGCAGGAATTTGCTGAGCACCGGGAGCCCAGCAGGCCTGGCGGTGCCTGGAGCATCCCGTGCGGCACCTCACTTAAGCTGAGGCCCTGTGCTGCAGGGACTCTCAGAGGCCCATTTGGCAGATGACGAAACTGAGACTCAGAAGGGCAAAGTGCCTTCCCCAGGGTCACATAACCAGTAGGTGGCTTAGCGGGACTCAAGGACTTGAGCCTGAACTTTTAACGACCAGCCACTGTTTAGTAGAAAAGCTCCCCCTGCACCCCCGACTGGCCCCGCCTGCGCCGCTCCCCCACCTCAACCTCAGCCTAGGCTGGGACAGGGTCCAGCTCCCCGCACTGCGCTCAGCCGCAAGAAGCCCAGGTACTAGTCCCCGGTGCCAGCAGGGGGCGCCCGCGGGCCGGCCTGAAGCTTCCCAGGACTCGGCGGCTGCCTGCGCTGGCGGCCGGGCAGTCCCAGACCCCCGCTCCCGGGGCCTCTGAGTGCCTTTCGCTCCAGCCACTCCGGGCCTCTCAGCCCTGGACCATGGTCAGCATGGTAAACACTCCTCACCCCAGGCAGCCTGGACGGAGCGGAGAAGGAGGATGCCAGGGCCGGCGGCCCCCCTACAGCTGCACACCTGTCAACGCCCCCTGCCAAGGCCCCCTGCCTGGACCCCTTGATGCCAGAAACCACTTCCCCAGAACTGCCTGGAGGCCCCCTGGAGCCCCAGCCACCTGCGGCACCCTCCCAGGCAAGCCAAGTTCCTCTCGTTCCTCCCTGAGGCAGCCAGACCCGCCTAATCAAAGGGCCCAAGAAGGGGGCAGTCCTCCTCCCCTCCGCCCACAGGGACACAGAGCTCTGTCTAAGCCCCTGGCTGCCCATGCCCACCGGGGCTGCGGCTCCAAAGCAGGTGACTGGACCGAGGAGGAGGAGTGGAGCAAGGAGGATGACCCAGCACCCTCCCAAGGGAACGTGGCACGTGGCACCTTCACCCCAACCCAATCCCTGGACAGGACTACCTAAGGCTGGCGGTTTAGGCAGTGAGACCCCAAGACCTGAGGAGAGGGTGGGGGATGGTCAACTTTGCCTGTTTCTCGCAAAATGGCGCCCCACCCCCACCCCAAGTTAGCTCTTAACTCCTTCCTCCCTGGAGCCAGTGGGAGAAGGAGGGAAACTTCAGCACCCTCCCTGTCTGCCATGGTTTCTCCCTCCTCAAAGGGCACCAGACTCTAGGAGACAGTGCTCCGGGGCTTCACCCCACTTAGGTCAGCACAGTACTCTGGCCAATTTCTCTCCTCCCCTCTGCCTGCCAAGACTCTCCCTGATTATTCCCAAGTCATGCAACAGACAAGGGGACCAAGAGCCATCCCCACAGCTCATACTCTCTGAAACCTCAGCAAACTCCTACCAAAGAGGCTCAAGCCAGAATTTATCTCTAGGAGAAGCTGACTTCTTACCTAACAAGGAGAGCATCAGAACTAGGCCATGCTTTCCTTCTCTCCATGGCTGCTAGGGAGCTCACTGCCAAACCAATTGCTCAATCACAGGCCTTGGTGTTTTTTGCATCCCCTTTTTATTCTCTAAGTTCCACCTGTTACATTGGCTTTCCTAGCCCCATTGCTTCTGCATCTTAGCTAATCATGCTAAATGCTTGAGGGGGGAAAGGGTCATACAAGATAGACAAAACCAGTCCCAGACAGATGGACAGACACGGTGGTACCTCATCCATCTTCTCTGAGGTCGGCGTTCTGTCTCCAACCAGGTCCAAGGCCACCTCAGCTGTCTGGCCCAGAAGCCCAGCAGGGTCCGGGGGGCCTGGCTCGGGTGGAGGCCGAGGCCCAAGGCCCAAGTCGAGCTCCTCGTCCTCATCGGAGTCTGGCAGGGGTGTTGGGCTGATGTCCTCCAGGCCGGTGCTGGAGGGGCGTGAGGAGGGGGGTGTGGGGCCTCGGAAGCCTGGCTGGGAGTTGGTGCCAAAGGGGGCCAGTGGGGAGAGCTGGGAGGAGGAGGAGGAGATGGGGCTGCCCTCCATCTGCAGCTCAGTGTCGGAGTCTGGCTCCCGCAGGAAGAGCAGCTTGGTGCGCTGCTCCTTCAGCAGCATCTCAATGCGCGAGTCCAGGCTGTCGTGGGGCTTCTCTGGCCCTGCAGGGGATGACTCCAGCGTGGGCGTGCCGGGGCTGTCACAGGGCTCAGGGCTCCAGCCGAAGGTGGGCCGGCCCCCCAGCTCCATGCTGTTGGTGTCGGGAGGCGGAGGGCCGGGTGGCGTGCCTGGCCTCTCCTTGGCCAGAGGCTCAGCAGGTGGCAGGGGTGGGGGCGCCGGTGCCCTCCGGAACTCCCCGCTGTCGCGGGCCCCAAAGGTGGCTGTGGCTGTGGCTGTGGGCTCTTCTGGGGGTGGAGGGAAGTGGGCCACTGGGGTCTGATATGGAGAGAAAGCAGACTTGAATCCAGGAGCAGAGGTTGCCTGGGCGGGTGGTGGAGTGTGGGCAAATGTGGCCGAATCCTGTGGTTGGGCCTTGAAGGGGGGACCACTGCTGCCCCCAGTGCCGCTGACTGCTCCGAACGGGAGGTCTGAGGAACCCCGGAAGGCGGCTGTGGCCCCAGCCACCGCAGTGACCGCGGGAGAATTGTGGACATAATGATGTTCATGGCGGCGGTTGTAGGCGTCGGTGAACTTGCTCTCATGGCGCCGGGCCTTGAAGGTGACTGCCGGGTCCTGGCTGAAGAGGTATGAGGGTGTGGGCTGGCGGCTGGAGTAGCTAGAGTCCTGTGAGAAAGGGGTGCCCAGGCGCGGTGTGAGCGGGGTGCCCTGTCCATAGGAGTTGGGTGTGTCCAGGCGGCAGCTGGAGTAAGCAGTGTCCTGGGAGAAGGGTGTCCCACCACTATTGGGGGTGACAGAGGAGGAGCCGGAGCCACAGCCTGCAGATAGGCCTCCATCCTTGAGGCGCTTCAGGGCATCTGACAGCTAAGGAGAAACAGAGATGTGAGACCACTGGGGGAAAAGGTGCAATGGAACAGGGCTGTTTTCCCTTCTCACTCTGGCTGCTGGGGAGCTCAGAGCCCAACTGCTCTAGAACAGCAGCATAAGGAATGGAAGAAGGGGAGATTGAGGAGTGTCATGATGGTACTAACTTTTTCTCTAATCTTAGGGGTAGCGAAATATGTTCAGGGAACCTTGAGGGTTTTTCCTAATCCCAGAGGAGACAGATAAAAGAGAAGACCATAACATCTTGGTTTAGGCTGGGATTTTCTTTTTGCCTCAGGCTGTCAGAAATCAAAGACTTTCCAGGCAGGATTATGACCAAGAACTAAAATCTTGTGCACGAGAGGATGGCCAAGGGCTTTATCCTCCTAGCCACCCAGTGTTTTAGGATTTAAAGTGATAAACAGAGGCCAGGCACGGTGGCTCATGCCTGTAATCCCAGCACTTTGGGAAGCCGAGGCGGGTGAATCACTTGAGGTCAGGAGTTCAAGACCAGCCTGGGTCAACATGGTGAAACCCCATCTCTACTAACCAAAAATACAAAAATTAGCCAGGTGTGGTGGTGGGTGCCTGTAATCCCAGCTACTCAAGAGGCTGAGGCAAGAGAATCACTTGAGCCCCGGGGGCAAAGGTTGCAGTGAGCCAAGAGCCTGCCACTGCACTCCAGCCTGGGGACAGAGCGAGACTCCATCTCAAAAAAGTAAATAAAATAAAAATAAAGTGATAAACAGGCCAGTGGCAGCTAGTCAGCTTGATGCCAGAGAGGAGCTGGCATGAGACTCGCCCCATGCGAGAACCGTCCCTGGGTCCTGGGAGGCAGTGGTCTGGAAGGAGTCAGTCTTGCTCCGGAAGGCAGGGCATGAACTCTGGTTTCTGGGTTTAGGGGTAGTGGCATGCCCAGGACACCAGACACTAAGGACCCACTAACAAACAGCAATGTTTGGCATCAACGTGGAAAAGCGGGCCCGGGCAAGCTCTGGGTCTGTGGGAATCACAGCCTGTGCTGGGAGGGGAGAAGCCACAGGAAACAGAACCAATCCCTCAGAGCCCCACTGCAGGAGAGCTTGGGAAAATGGGGCTCTAGGCCCTGCTCCCAATTGTGGGGGATGTGGCTGGGTTTCACACCCTCCTAGGCCTTGGTCTCCAAAGCTGGAGACAGTGAGGTGGGGGTAGGCTGGGGGTCCTATCAGAGAGTTGGTGAGGCTTTCCAGAGGAGGGGGGCACATCAAAGAGCTGGCAATGGGGCAGACTGACGGCCATAAACCCACCTGCAGGGTCTCATTCACGATTGGAGAGACAGCGTCCAGCTCGCCCACTGGGAGAGTCTGGGGGGTATATCGGCCAGTGACCAACAGTTCATAGAACCGCATTCGGGTTTCCCCTGTGGATGAGCAGGAAAGAGGGGACTCAGTGAGGTTCCAGGATAGAGGAGCCCCCACAGGGATTCCAACCTGTGTGGCACCCCGGTGGGTCCCTCGTGCCCCAGACCCCAGTCCTAGGGAGGCTGTGTGGCCCTGAGTTCCCACCCCTCTGCACCTCACTCAGGGTTCCCACCTCTTTAAGAAAGCTGCTGAGCTGCACCATTTTTCTGATCCTGAGATCCAGAAGCTAATGCCTCCTGGGGCTGAGACTCCCCCAAAGCCAAACCCAGAACTGCCACCCGCGACACCAAGCCCCCCAACCCCTGCATTACCTGGGCCATGGTGCCCAAAGAGCCACATCTTCCCCTTTCTGCTCAATACCCAGGGGTTTGCAGTGAGAGGAGGGGAAGCCCAGTTTGTTAAATATCTGGGGCCAGGTGGGCAGCAGAGTTTGCAACACACTCTAGTAGCACATTACTATGAACTCCACAGGCCCTGACCAGGCTGAGGGCCCCAGGGTGGCCTGGGGACAACCTTGGGCTTGAACCCTCCACCCCTCAGCAGAAGGAGGCTTTTATAGACCAGGGCCCGGGGGTTATCGATATTTATAGAGCCTCAGAGGCAGCTGCTTACATATGCAAAAAAGACACGTTCCTGGAGCTACACTTTACTGGTCTCTTTCTTGAAATACAAACTTAGTTGGCAGTCTCTGAGGGCTTCTGTGTTTTTTGTTTGTTTGTTTTGCAAAAATGAAATTTTGTTGAGACCTGGCTGCTCCTTAAAATGTGGGCACGTGATAGGGAAGGGGGTGCCACATTCAATTCGATTATCAGGAAGAAATCATGCTGCAACCACCCAAGGTCCTCACTGCCCCCCAACCCCAGAGACTGAGAAGCTAGGGAAAGAGGCGGAAGGGACTGTGGACTGGACAAAAAAGAGGGCTGTGCCCTGAGAGGAGAAACAGAACCAGGCACAGGCTCGGCAAGTGTGCGTGGAATAATCACCACCACCCCGGCACCGGCTTACAGCTGGGTCAATACATTTTAATCATTAAACGCAAAAAAAGAAAAGTTCTGATTTTCCTGCCTTGGGTTTGGTGTGTCCCAGTTGCCCCTGAACCCCATGCTCACAAAATTCCTGGAAGCTGCACTTTTGCCCTCCCAAGCAGGGTTTCCCAGGGGACCCGGGTGGGCTGGGGACTGAATGGCATCTCCCCACTTAGCTGGTTGGCCCTCAAAGCACTCAGCACCTTCTTTTATTGATGGGAGCTGCCCTAAAGAGGCCTCAGGCACACTTTGGGGAATGCCCTGGAGTCCTACAAGCCCCTTGGTCCTGCAGGGGCCACCAAAGACCCACAGGGTGAAAGGTATGGCCTCCCCAGCCAGCTCCAGAGAGCACCCAGCTGATTCCAGAGCAGGGGAGGTGCTGCGGTCTCTTTAAGAGAGAGGAGGAAAGACACAGTGTCAACCCTTGAGCACCCAGAGCCGCCCACCCGGCTCTTCCCGGCTCTGCTCTTCCCTGGCGGCTCTATCGGGAACCTTATCAATGAAACAACACTCCCGGCCCCAGATTGGCTGCCACTTCCAGGGGGGAAGGGGCGGCAAGGGAGCGGGGGACGCCCTGGATCCTTAGAGGACTCTCTTTTTAGTTTCCAGACCTTCTCTCGATGTATTTAAAGGCATCCTAGTGGCACTCCCTCAGTCCCCCACAAGTAAACAAACTCTGCCTCTTCCCCTAACACAGGCAACGCTGGGGACTGTCTAAACCCAGGCCACCAGGGCTCAGAGAGGGGGCCTGCGGGGGTGTCAGCGGTGGGGAAGCCTCTGGGTGGTCCCTAGGGGTGCGGTGGCCAAGGACCGGCACAGTTGGTAAATTACAGACTGTCTCCTAGCAACAGACAACACATTTAGCTCCACGCGACTCTACCCTCAGGAGGGGGCTAAGAAAATAAATAAGGTTGTGGGGCGTCGGGGGGGGGGGGGATTCCAAGGAAGAGTGGGGGTGGTCCTCCCCACGCTGCAGGAGGGACGGGGAGGGAAAGGGTCGGCCTGACAGGTCTCCCCGCGCTCCTCCCCTGCCGGGCTCACCTTTGGTGTCCAGCTCCACGTGGATAATATTGCCCATGACGGAAGTGCTGTGCAAGTGCTGAACGGCATCCTTGGCTCCCCGGACAGTGGCAAAGACCACCTTGGCGATGCCCAGGTGCTTCTTGGTCTTCGGGTTGTACAAAATCTCCACCTCCTCCACCTCCCCATACTTCTTGCACATGTCCCTCAGGAAGTTTTCGCGGATGTTATCATTCAGCTTGGCAAATGTCACCTGCTTCGGAGGCACCGGGCCCACGTAGAACTCATCGATCTGGCAGGGGCCGAGGGGGAAGGGAGTTTGGAGAACGTTTAAACCTAAGGGAAAACACAACATTCCCCCCCGCCCCCGCAACTCGCCCGCCCGTTGAAAACAATAAAGGGTAAAAAAAAACTAAAAAAAAAAAAAAATTTTTTGGGGGGGGAGAAAAATGCACGCGGGCGGGCCCGGGAAGCGGAGGATTAAATCGTTTGGAACGTGGAAGTCCTCTGGGTTCGGAAGGAAAGGGGAAAAAGAAACAGTTTCTCTTTCCCCACCCCCCATTCTGGCCTCCTCTTCCTGCTGCCGGGTCAGGGGCGACCCCTCGGGCTTAGGAAGTTGTCTTTTAGAGGGCTGGCGAGAGGGGAGAGTCTCGGGGCCAAGCCCCCGGGCGGACTGGAGCCCCCCGCGGGGCGTGCAGAACACTGTATCTACGCCGTGATTACAGTTTCACCCAGTGTTATTTTGTTTACAGTAGCTGAGAGGGGACACCCTCTCGCCAGCGCTCTACCCCTCCCCGCCAAAACTTCCCTGGCCCCGGACGGCGGGAACTGGGAATCCGGCCGGGCTCGGTCAGGACTGGCGTTATTTTCGAACTCGGGGAGGTGGGGGAGGGACGGCGGGGCAGTGGGGAGGGGTCCTACTTTGAATTTGGGCACCGACAGCTCCAGCTCCTTGTTTTTGGTCCAGATCCCGACGACCCGGGGATCTTCGACAATTTCCACCGGGCGGTTGCTGGACATCTGTAGGGAGAAATTGGGGGGCCGGGATGGGAGGGCTGGTCGCCCTCCCCAGGGGCAGACCCCTTTCTCCAGGCACTTGTCAAACTCCAGGGCTGGGGCCCCGTCTGACAGTTGGCCGGGGGGTCGGGCGGGGGGTCCCCAGCCGCTAGGCGCGTCTCCCCCGGACCCGGCGGGGGACACGGCTGGGGGGGCACGCCGGCTACTCACCGCCAGGCTGAAATGCTGCCCATCGTAGCGGTACAGTTTATGATGCCCCTTTTTCAGAGCCGGGTCAATCATCAACTTGTAACTTCTCCAATGGTGGTTCCTCCTCTCGCCCGAAGGGCCGGGCTGCGGCGGGGGCTGCTGGTGGTGGTGGTGGGGGGGGGTGACTGTTCTCCATGCCGTTAACCCAACCTGAAAACCAGCAAGTTGTTGTCGTCTCCGCCGCGGCGGCGGCGGCCGCTTCTACACACACGCGAAAGAATCCAATCGGCCGGCCCCCACCCCCTCCCACCTTGCCAGCGCGCCCCGAAAGGAGCTGTCTCGCTGGCTCCCCCCAAAACAAGAATGGAGCGAGAGAATAACCCTTCCGGGAGAATTACGCGCCCGCCCGCTCGGCCACCGTCTCGGAGCGGCTGCGAGGGGCTCCCGGGGGTCCCCGGGGCGGGCTGGCGGGGCCCGGGGCGCCCGGAGGACGCGGGCTCCGGCCCATGGTGCCCGCCCGGCCGCCCGGCGTGGCGCTCGCCCGCTCGCTCGGCCCGGCTGTGGCGCGGGGCTCGCGGCAGGGCCTGGCGGCGGCGGCGCCGCCACCGCCCGCCCGCCCGCTCGGGCCAGGGCCGGGGCCGGGGGCTCGGGCCGCCCGGCTGCCGGCCGCGGCCTCTCCCTCCCCGAGCCGCGCTTACATCCCCGCCGGGCGCCGGCCTCCCTGCGCCGCCAGCCAGTACATGGTGTCCCCCGCGGGAGCCGAGGCCGGGGCGGCCAGACCGGGGGCCGGGAAGGGGGGGCGCCGCCGCCGCGGCTGCCGGGCCCGGAGCTGCTGCCGCCGCCGCTGCTGCTGCTGCTGCCCGGGAGGCGGCTGGCGGCGGAGGCTCGGCTCCCAGTAGCCGCACATCCCACAATACACCGCTAAGGAGCCCGACCCGAGCGCTCACCCTCCTCCTCTTCCTCCTCCTCCTCCTCTTCCTCCTCCCCTCTCCTTCCTCGCCGCTTCCCCAGGCACTCTCCCGGCGGCGGCAGCTGCGCCGCCAAAGCCCCGGGCCCCAGCGGCCCCCCACCCCTCACTCGCGCGCTCCCACACTGCCTCCCCCTCCCCGGGGGAAGGCCTTTTAATTTATTTATTCTTCTGGGACTGGGGTGGGGGTCTTGGCTGGCGGGGGAGGGGGTCTCCCCGGGCTCTACCTCCCGCTGCCGGGACTACCCTCCGAGCCGCGGCCGCCGCGGCGTGCGTCCCGGGCCTGCAAAACTGTTTCCAAACTGCCCGGGCCGGAGGCGGGCGCGCGGGGACCCGGGGAGAGGGCTGGGGTCTAGGGGGCCGAGGGTGTGTGTGGACGCTGGGAACCGCGCGGGGAGGCCGGCGTCGACTCAGAGGAGTTGCAATCGAGGTATCTGCGCTCCAGCTTCCTCCTCCGGCCCGCGACCCCCTCCCCGGAGCTGAGCTGGGGAGGGGAGACCAGGGTTCACCACGTTAGCATTCGCATTCCTGGGAGGATGTAGCCCTCGCCTGGACCTGGGCGATAGAAGCCTTCTTCTGTTTTTATTTTTGGAGGGGATCGCCCTGTAATTGTCCTGAACACATGCTTCCCCCCCTTCCTCCAGCCACCCGCGGAGGAGAGAGTCCCCCTTTTTTGCATTTATCTTTTCCTTCCCCTTTCTTTATTAAAGGTCCGGGAGTGGCGGCGGCCAATCAGCGCGCGGCTTCCATTTTGTGAGTTCAACTCCGAGGCTCCCGGGCTTCGCGAGGACGCGTTTGCAGCCCCCTCTGCCGCTCCTCTCTGGCGGCCGAGGCGCAGGAGCCGCCTCGCCGGGGCTCGGAGCTGGTGTAGCTCATATTGGGGCTCTTTTCGGGGTTTGTAATTTGGCCGTGGGTAGGTAATTGGCTGGAGCAGGGCGGCAGGGCGCGGCAGCCAATCAGCGCGCGGCTTCTATAGGGCTTGAGTTATTAGACGCTGATCTCAAAACATCCTTCATCAGACACGAAGGAGAGGCCAACAGATGAGGGAAGCCATTTTTCTGCAATGGAATTAAATGGCCAAGTGGGTTTTTCCTTTGTTGCAAATGGGGAATGTTTTTCCTTTGACTCTACCATCCAGTTCAGGACGTCTCAGTGTGTTTAACATTTGTCAACAGGCCCAAGGACTCACAGTTGGAAGACTGGAGAAGACTTTTTAAAAAGATCTGGATTTTTCCTTATGACTTGGAATCCATCTTTGTCTTGTATAACTAGGTCATAGCACACCATTCATGTCAGCAGTTAACAGTTTTGAATTCCAAAAAAACCTAAGTAAATGACATATTTTTTTCCTTTTTGTTCTTTGGGTGGGTGGGGGGAGCTTGGAGCTGTCTTAATCTGTATTCTCTTGACTGAACAATAAATTTTTAAATATATCTAGTTTCCTCTATTAAACACTTAAACCTGGCCATCTTATTAACTCCTTCTCTCTTTTTAACAAGGTAATGTTTTAAATGTATATAGCTTTAGGACTAGCGAAATGGCAGCAACAAAAAATTGTGAGCAGTTGTTACTCTTAGTTTTTAAAAAACCTTTTACATTGTAAGTACCCAATCCATTCTGTCCTGACGCAGTACAGTTTTTATGTTAATGTTGCTGAGATGTCCTTAATTTTCCGAACCTTCATCTGCATGTATGTCTTTGTCTCTCTTGTCTAATATAAGCCAGTTAAGATGCTTTGAGACGATCTTGCTTTTATAAAGCTAAGGTTCTAGCTTTATGCTTTTGAAAATGCTTACAGCACTAAATGCTAGTCAGCTTTCTTCCCCGTAGCTTGTACACTTTCTTTGAAAATCGATCTATTTGAAGAAAAACAGCCCTGTTTTTCTCGTCTTTGGGGTTGGGGGTTGGGGGGAGCTGGTGGGTGAGGGAAAGGAAGACCTTCTCTTTGTGTCGAGAGACTAAAGCCGTCACAGGAAACTAGATTAAAACTGGAAAACAAGTCCTAACTGGTTCCAGCAAATACGTTCAACGTTAAGTGGGGGGTATTTTCTATGGTGGTTGGGCGGCTGGTGTGTCTTTTGCCTTTTGTTTGATTTGACTGTGTATTTTCGCCTTTTGTCTCTTAATGACGATCACACCATTGCTATATCCAGAGCAGTAAACAGTCCTCAGCGAAGCTGCCTTTTTGCCTACCCAACCCTGGAAAGTTTGCAGAAGTGGAAGGAGCAGAACGTGAGGGTGTAACTTACAAAAAGGTAACAAGAACAAAGACACCACCATAACTCCCAAATTTCCCAACTAAATCAAAAAATATATATGTTTTTACAATAACGTCTCCAAAACCACCGCCCAGCTTGATCTTCTAGACTCCATGGCACCGGGCTGAGCGGGTAAGTAAGAAAAATAAAAGTGCCTTTTGCCCCTTCGAGGAAACCCTTTTGCAGGCCAAGCAAGGGCTGCGAGTGTTTGGGAGCTGAGGGGAGAAGGAGGATTCTGGAGCATTGTATTTGGCAGCCGGAGCGGGCAGTGGGCGGGGGGTTGGGACACGGAGGGCTCTTTGGACCCCTGTGCCTCTTCTGCCCCAAGGGCGAGAAGAGGGGCTCCGCAGCGACCCTCGGGGGCTCATGGAGCCGCCTGCCTTCGCCCCCCTCGCTCTTCCCAGGTCTGAGCCTGGATGGGGAGAAGAAATTGAAGTGCTTTGGAGACGGGGGGCTTAAAAGACGAGGGAGCCTCATTGCCCAGCCTTTGGTCCTCTTTCCCTTTCGATCGTGAGGATTCCGCACCCCGAAGCCGGCTTCTCGGAGCTCCGGGGTGCGCCTGCGCTGGCAACGCGAAGGAGGACAAAAGGCCGGCGTCCATGTTGGCACCATGACGCAGCATCTCCGCCTGCAGCCCGGCGCTCCTGTCCTCCTGGCCGCGCTCGCTCCTCCTCCCAAACACCAGTTTTCTTTACAGGCTTCGAGCCCGTCGCGGCTGGGCTGGGCTGGACTGGCGGGCGGGCCCGGCCGGGCAGGGCTGCGGTGCTAATGGCGGCGGCTCTCCCTCCTTCCTCCTTCCCTCCGTCCCCCCGGTCGTGGGGAGCCCGAAGCAGGAGGCGGGCCCGCGGCCAGGTCGGGCCCCGAGAGCCCGCGGAGCGCAGCGGTGGCGACCCGGTCTCGGGAGCCGTTTCGGAGGCCGTGGGCCTCGGGGGGCGTCGCGCGCCACGTCTCCCGCGCTCGCCTCAGCCCGGCGCGGCGGCCTGACGGGCGCCATTTCGCGCGCTGCCCGTGGCTGGGGCGGTGGCGGCCGCCGCGCGCCAGGCGGGAGAAGCGGCCGGGGGAGGGGGGCTGGGCGACCCGGAGGCCCACGCGGGCACCAGGAGGCCTCGCCCGGGCCGCTTCCCCCTTTCCTCTTTGTCCCGCGCGGGCGCCCGCAGCCGAGGGCCACGGGGTCGGCAGGGCCTCGAGGCCGCCCCGGGTCCCACCGACTCCTCCGGAAGCCGCGGCCCGGCCTGGCCCTGACCCCAGGCCGCCCCCGCTGCCCACCCGGCTCTGGGCGCCCGGGCCCGACCTCCCAGTCGCCCTTTGAGATCCGAACCGGCGCGGGACGGGGGGTCGCCCCCTTTGTCCCCACTCAGGTCGTGAGGCCCTCGGGGTGGCCAGAGACGCCCCGTTGGGTCGCCCAGGGCGCAGCCCTCCTGCCCAGGTCTCCAGGCAGGAGGTGGGGGAAGCCTGGGAAAACGGAGGGGGGCCCCCCGGATCCCCCGAGGCGCGGGGCTCCGGGCGAAGCCTCAGATCTCCGGCCCTTCCCGGGGAGAGTGCGGGCGGGGCGGGCCTTTGGAAATGCAGATGAGCCGCCGCCCGGGCCCGGGCTCAACCGTCTGACTCAGCCGCCCCCGGCCGCCCGGGCCGCTGGGGGTGGGGCGATGTCTGGGGGGCTCCCTTTCAGCCCCGGAGCCCCCGTCCACTGTGCCTTCGGCCGGTCACATCTCTCTCTCCCCACGCCCTGATCCGCCCTCCACCTTCCTCCCCTCCAGGTTCTGGGCCAGAGAAGGGGCGACAGCCGGGCACCCCCCGAATGGACAATTTTTCCTTCTGTCGACGGCAGGGGCAGGCCTAGTTTGACCCTGACAGTCCTCCCATTAAGGTAGGTGTGAGTCCTTGCCCAGACCGTGAGGGAGATTTGGGGGGCTCTGGCCTGCAGCCCAGGGAGGGCGGAACCCCAAACCCGCCGGGCTGGTTCTGCGGCCCCGCCCCCCCAGCTGCGAGCGCTTAGGGCCGCCTGCTGGGCCGCCAGGGCCATCCATCCCCGCCTGTCAGCTTCTGTTGTCAGGCATTTGGGGCGTGCAATTCTCTGCCGAATTTAGCAGCATACGAGAGGCTCCACTTGCAAGTATTTCCCAGTTGTGTGTTTTTCGGCGGGGGGAGGGCCCTGGGTGCCTCCTACTTCTAAAAGACACAGGTCACTGCCAGAAAGCCCAACTGTGCTGTGGCCTCCCTTCCAGCCGTCCCCGTGGGGCATTTGGGGTGACAGTGTGAGCCATCCTCGGATGTCTGGCTGCTAGGGAGGCAAAGAACAGAGATCCGGGGTCCCAGCCAGCTTTCTTTATGAAAGGGCCTTCCTTGACGCTTCACCACCTTCCTGGGATTCTTGTTTTCTTCTCCAGTCCCCAGATGGGCAGGCCTGTATATAAGCCTTGTGTTTAGAACCGGACAAAGCTGGATTTGAAACCTGGCGAGCCATTGAACAGCTATGGCCTTGCGTAAGTGGCATAGCCTCCAAGCCTGTTTCTCCATCTCCAAAAACAGGGCTAGATCAGTGATTCTTAGTCTGGAACCGGCATCAGAATCTCACCCGAAGGGGGACTCATTGAAAATGGACCACCGGGCCTGGTGCCCGAGTGTCTGATTCAGTGGGTGGGTCCTGAGGACTGGCATTTCTAACAAGTTCCCAGGTGAGGCTGATGCTGTGGTCAGAACACGTTTTGAGACCCCAGCCTGGTAACACCTGGGGTTTTGACGCAGAAGTGCCAAGTTCCACGCTTGGCACATAGTAATTGATTTCATTCTAACACTAGCCGACTTCACATACTGAATAGTTTCCCATCTCAGTGTTTGAGAAGCTCCACAGCTGGAGATGGCGGCCCTTGGTCTCGGACCCCCCCATGTGATCTCTGCTTTGTGATTGCGTTGATGAACCATTTGCGTCCAGGTGCTCCAGATCACACCACTCCCCTATTTGGGAGGTGTGCCCCACTCCTGCTGTGAGGGCTACACTGAGCTCTGGGGACCTGTGGGGATAAACAGGGAGACCTTGCTAAAGGTATCTTGGTGCTAAGGGAGATAGTTCGCCGTGAGCTAGGATCTCGATAGTGCTGGTGACCTTGGGTGAGTGTCCCCCTTTAAAATGATAAGGATGCCTGCTGGAAAGGGTGGGTGGGAGGATTAAGTGCCTTAAGGAGGCCCTCCCAAACTTTTAGTTGGCCTTCCTTGTGATTGTGGTTATTGCTAGGAGTGGCTGCAGGGGGTGGGCGCTGGGCTGCCTCAGAGCTCCCCCGCCCCACCAGTCCACCTGCGGAAGCACGTGTCCCTGCCTCAGGGCAAAGGGGAATCTAGCGTTCCCGCTCCCCGGGAAGGCAGCCCATGCGGTTCTCCTCTCGAGTGGTTGAGTCCAGCTGGAGGTAGAGGCCTTTCCCCAGCCGCACAGGCTGTTCCATAGTGGGGTCAAGATTTGGGTCACACACCCATGATCCGGGGAGAAGTGACTCGCCCAAGGTCACAAGGCCACCACCAGTAGAGCCAGGATGGGGTTCCAGGTGGCTTGACTTGGCAGCCAGCGCCTGTGCCCATGGCACCCCCTCACCCCAGCTGTCTGGGTTATTTTGGGCTTCCTCCCGTGCCAGCTGTCTGCTGGCATCCCTGCCCAGGACTGTCTGGTTGGAAGTAACCGGCGTGGTGCTGTTGGCTCCTCCTCTGAGGGCCAGGGCTGGGTCTTCAATCCCCGATGAGCTGTCCTGGGTCCAGCTGGGAGGGAAGGGTGTTCCTGCCCAGACTCCCCTCTGCACAAGTACAGCAAGAGGGCGAAAGCACCTGATAAAAATTGAGGTTCACATTGTGAATGTCCCAAAAGCCTCTTCTATACTCCGTGAAACCTGTTTTACATTTGGCTCTGCAGAGTGTTCGCTGCTCTCTGGGTGGGGTCTTTACTCCCCACCTGCTTTGGATAATTAAGTAATTGACGTACGCCTGTCTCCCAGCTGCACCCTGGAGGGCTCCAGCCAGTTTCTCCCCTCCCTGGATCCAATCAGGGAGCTGTTGGGTGCTCAGCTGTGGTCTGGATGTGGTTCTCAGCGCGGTGTCGGGACCCACCTGGCTGGACTGTACCCCTCTCCCTGTGCTTTGGTCCCTTTTCTTTGTCCCCCCACCATCACCTCCTGGGGCAGGGAGGGTGGGGCAGTTTGTCCTCTTGCTGCTGTTCCTGCTGGTCCCTCGAGGGTGCCCCGCCCACCGGTCACCCAGCGAACGTAGGGCGGGGCTGCTCCTGGCGCCTGGCCCTGAGGCCTGCAGAGAGAGGGCCACGCCAGCGGAAGGGCCGGCCAGGAGGTGGCAGGACTTGCTTTACTACTGAGTCGCTGGCGTCCCCGCCTCTTCCGGCCCCTCTGCCCGGAACCCTAGTGCGGAACGTGACCTTTCGGACCCTCTGGGTGGAGACACAGCCTCTGCCTAGGCTGTGCAGTGAGGCGGCCCCACCATCTCAAGTCGCCTGGCCCAGTGCGTCTCTAGCTGGCATGTGACCTCCAGCAAACTCCTGCACCTGAGTGCTGGGAGGAGCAGGTCCGGCAATAGGCAATAATTTTTTTTGTTTTTTTTGAGATAGAGTTTCACTCTTGTTGACCAGGCAATGGTGCATCTGGGCTCACCGCAGCCTCCGCCTCCAGAGTTCAAGCGATTCTTAGCCTCAGCCTCAGAGTAGCTGGGATTACAGGCATGTGCCACCATGCCCGGCTAATTTTGTATTTTTAGTAGAGACAGGGTTTCTCCATGTTGGTCAGGCTGGTCTCGAACTGACCTCAGGTGATCCGCCCGCCTCGGCCTCCCGAAGTGCTGGATTCCAGGCGTGAGCCGCCGCGCCCGGCAGACAATAACGTTCTGAGTTGTTGCTGAGTCTGGCTTTTGTGAGGGGAACTTTTAGCACTCAAGGAGTGGCCTTGCCTCTGGCCCGTCCCCAAGTGCTCATGGGCAGCCAAGGCCGGGGGACTGCTCGGGCTTGGTAGATGTACTTGCCAGGCCAGCTCCCGTCCCGGGGACCTCAGGGAGTAGCTTCATCCCTGAAGGCTCAGTGTCTCCTGCCTCATGTGGGTGGCCCCTCTGCAGGGTTCTCAGGCACCCAGGGAAGTGGGTGCCACAGCCTCACTGGGGCTGGCTGGGCTTTGCTCTGACAACACAGCAGTGGCTAGGCCCCTGCAGCTCTCCGGGGCTCGGTTTCCCTGTTGGCCGCACTATGGCGTAGGCCCCGCTGTGGACACCGATGAGCTGACCCCCCCCACAAATACCACTCAGCCGCTCCCCCAGGCTTCAGTGACCCAAGAGCCCTTGTGTGAAGAACCAGCTTAAAGAATCTTTCTTGCCTTCTCAAACTCTCCAGGAATTCCTGGTGACTGGAAGGGGAGTGACACGGGTCCTCAACCTCTAGCAGGTAAGGGAGCTGCCTCCTGGGTGGGCGTGCCCAGTTCCTCAGCGGGCCCAGCGGGGCCCAGCCTCCGAGGAAGCTCCGAGCAGCTGGCTTAGCTCCGAGGTATTTTTAGCTACAGATCCAGCCCCTTCCATCACCACAACAGTCGAGTCCAAATCAAACGCGCTCCAGGCAGGTGGGACTGGGGTTCTGCCAGCCTCCTGTCCAGCAGGGGTGGGTAGGCAGACTGGGGCCAGTATCGGCTGTTCTGCCTGGGCCCAGGCCGGGCTGGGAAAGCACACTTGTTCTCATTTCCCGCCTCCACTTTCGTGCCAGCTTGTGCTGTCATAAGCAGAGATTCACAGCCCCATTTCTTGGATGGAAAAAGTGGACACTGAGGTCTGAGGCTTTTGAGGACAGTCAGGAGCCCCCCTTTGGGCTCGAGTGACACACTCACCAGCTTCTGGTCCTCTTCCTCCACCACCTGGAATGCCTTGGCTACCTCCTGTGGTCCTAGGGAACCTCGGCCCCAGCCCTGCCTCCCCAGCCAGTCACAGCTCCTCCCTGGTCACCCTGGGGACCTCAGGGCCCGGCTGGTGGCTGTGCTCTCCTTCTGTCCCCCAGTCCTATGGAGCCTGGCAGGCAACTCCTCCATGATCTGAACCCCGTTACCTTGACAGCCCTGCCTGGCCTCCCCTCTCATGGCCCAGCCACCCCAGAACCTGAAGAGGTTTTCTAGCTGCCGTGCGTTTGTCAGGCCGGGTTACCCACCCTACTTTTCCTGCCTGCCCTCCAGTGCTGCCAAGCCCAGTGTGCCAGCCAGCACTCAGCCTTCTGTAAAGGGTTCCCCTCTCCCAACCTGACCTCCTGGAAAGCTGGAGCTTAACTGCCTCTCAATAAACGTGTTGCGAAAAAGGAGTGGATGAGTTGCTGTGCATTTGTCTAGGGGGTGCTTGACCCAAGAGACTCCCCTTTGCCCAGTGCCCGGAGAGGGCGTCCACTGAGAATCTGGGGTGCCTTCTGGCCTCCCCTTCCCAGCTCTGCCGTGGTCTTGGGATTCTGTGGGCGGTCGCTGCTGCCCTCTGGTGGTCAGACCGTGCCTTCCTTGCAGCGGCTGAGAACCTTGACCATGGAACTGCCAGGTTGGCGGTTTTCCTCCACGAAAGTGAGGTTTACATGAGCCTTGCCGGGATCTTGAAAACTGGGAATCTTTGGGGTGGGATCGCCAGCAAAAAGATCTTGAGTCCTGCCAGCCCCTATCTGCGGAAACTACGGAAGGTCACTTGCCCCCAACTATGCTGCTGTTGAGGTTTTGTTAGAAATGGGCTCTTCTACCCCAGCTGGTAGGATCTAACTCTCGGCCATGCTCTCGTGCCTATCTGCCGTGGAGCAGCTCCAGGGAGGTCCCTCTGCCACCCTGTACACTCACCTGGCTGGTGCAGAGGGCAGTCATCCTGCCCGGGGTGAGGGGTAAGACGAGGGGTGGGGGTTACAGGTGATTCAGCCAGCAGCCCTGATAGCACTGCCTACAGTAAGTGCTCAACAAAAGCTGTTTTCATCATGGGACGGGAGAGTTGGGGGGATTCCTGAGATGAAGGACATGTGGCTGCTGGCAAGGAAACGCATTTTCTTACATTTCTTGATGGGTGTGGGGTTAGTCTCCAAAGCTCAAGGAGAGGGATCAAGCTGACTTCAACTAGAGCTACTCCAACCTGCCCCTCCCTGACGGCGTCTTGCGTGGTTCACGCCTCTGGCTCCTGTCGGAAGGAGGCGCCCGCCCTTCGTGGTTTGGGGCCAACCTGCGGCCGGCGCCGAGACGATTGCCCGGCAGAGGGCGCTGGACGTCCACCCTGCAGCCCGGGGTCGGGGTGCGGGTAAGCGGAGCCTAGTTCCACACCCCGAACCCGCGTACACGCAGGCGTTCCTAGCCCAGGCGAGGTGGGCAGACACGACCCTCGCGTCAGCATCTTCCCTGGTGCCACCGCAGCTACCTCCTGTGGGGAAACTGAGGCCAGAGGCGGACATGCGCCAAGCCACGCCGCTGGGGCAGTGCAAAGTTGAGCTCTTCCCGGAGCTCGAGGCCTGGGGCTCCTCGCACCAGGTGCACAGCCAGCCAATCCGGGAGGTCCTGTCTGGCTGCGCCGGCCAATCAGAGGGTCCCTGCCGTAGGCGGAGCCTGCCAATCAGGGGCACCTGGAGTCGCTGGGCAGCCACGATCGGGTCTCGCCGGCGAGGGGCGCGCCGTGACGCGCAGAGGGTGGCGGTGGGATGGGGGTGGGAGCTTCTCTCGCAGCTGAGCCCTGTTTCTCCGGTGCCGCAGTATCCCTGGGACTGAGAGCTGAATACCCACACCCAGGGCTGGGACCTTAGCAGAAAGGAAACTGAGGCTGGGAGGTCGGCCGGGAGGCTGCCTGGCGGAGGTGGCGCCGCTCTGAGTGGGCGGGGCTAGTTCCGGCCCCGCCCCGCCCCCGACCTCTTGGCTCCGCTAGTGCCGGGCGCGCAGCCGCCAGTGCTGCGGGCTCCGGGCTATGGATGCCCCCGGGGCCCCGGCCCCGACCGCCGCCCCCGGTCCGGGCAGGAAGGAGCTGAAGATCGTGATCGTGGGTGACGGCGGCTGCGGCAAGACCTCGCTGCTCATGGTGTACAGCCAGGGCTCCTTCCCCGAGGTGAGGCCCGCAGCGGGGCTGGGGTGGGGGCGATGGACGCCCCTCAGCCTGAGCCCAGAGCCCCGACCCTCGGTCCCCGGCGTCGCGAGTACGGAGAGGCGGCCGCCACCCCGGGGCGCCCCTCGGGAATTCCAGAGCCCAGCGGGGTGAGGGGGTGCTGATCCGGGACGAGTGAGAGGGGTGGACAGTGGGTTTAGCTAGAACCTTGGCCCCCGCAGGCCCCACTAAGGACCAACCGACCCCCTCTCCCGCAGCACTATGCCCCGTCGGTGTTCGAGAAGTACACGGCCAGCGTGACCGTTGGCAGCAAGGAGGTCACCCTGAATCTCTACGACACGGCCGGTGAGTGCGCCTGCGCCCCCGGGGTCCCGGGGGTCCGCCCGCCCGAAGGGTTTCCCCTCCCGGGCGTCCCCCACCGGGCGTCCCCGCCCAGCAGCCTTGCCAGGGTCCTGGCCGGCTCTTCACTCCTGGAGGCCGCTCAGGGGCGCTGGCTGCGCGACCCTAGAGGCCAAGCCCTATATGTAAGTGGAGAGTGTGGAGGAGGAGGTGAACTCCGGGGCCACCCTCCCAGCTCTGTGCTGAGAGCCCACAGCTCGTTCCTCTCTTGTGGTTCTAGAAAGCAGTGGGCTGCTCTTGGGCCTCCCATGGTTCCAGGATTGCTGCGCTGCCTGCTGTGGTCTCTGCAGACTCTGTGGGCTGCAGATTTGAGCCCCCTGGTGCTCGGATTGCCTGGGCTGTGTGTCTGGGTCCTGTGGTTCTGGGACGCTCCCGGCTGCAAATCAGCCTGTGGCTCCAGGGCTCTGTGGCCTGCGCTCTGCAGCCTGAGGCTCTGGGGTCCTGTGGATGCGAGTTCTGTGTCTGCAACTCCCAGGATTCCACGGCTTGCAGTTGGTGGTTCTGGAATTGTGTGGCTACAATTATTTCTGTGCTTTCCCAGTTCCCTGGGACAAAACCAGACAGTGTAGAAAATGAACTGAGGAAGGAACAGAGCACTGGGGGCAGGGGCCCCACACCAGGCTCTGCCTGCCACCTGCAGCCCCCCGTGGGTGGTCTACGGATTTATGTGCAATTGCTTGGGAGTCGGTGTTGTGAGGGGCGGGGACGGGAGAAACGCAGTCAGTGGGAGGACCCTGACTCCCTTCTGGGCTTCATCAACATTGGGGACCAAAGGTTGACATCCCCAGGTGAGGCCTCACCCCACCTCTGTGACTCAGTGTTTAGTGACCTGCAGGGAACCACGTCACCAGGTGGCCCTCTCCTGCCAGCCAAGCCTTGTATGTGTGAGGTGAGGTCAGACACTGACGTAGGATGGAACCAAAATCCAGACACCTCCACCCCCAGGTAGACCTTGGAGAGGACCCGAAAAGGGGCTGTTCTAGCTCAGAGCCCCCTCCATTCCGACTTCAGCAGGTCCTATCATGGTCTCTGAGAAACCTGTCTTTGTGGGATGTGGGCCCTGTAGGGCCACCCCCAAAACAGGGCCTGTCTCTAGCCCCTGGTGAGCTGGGAGAGCTGAGACATCAGAGGAATTCCCGAGGCGTGGCCCAGAGGGTAGTAAGAGTCATGGTCTGGGACACTTTTACTTTCATGTTTCTTGTCCAGGAGCCAGGGAGGGGCAAGGTCATTAACCCCACTTTTTGAGTCAAGTGCTCCTGAGTGGAGACATTTACAGCAGCCCACTGCCCTGCAAGAGCCAGGAGGCTTTTTCTTTCCTCCTCCTCTGCCCTCAGGGCCTCCCCTATCAGGTCCCGGGGTTCACTGTTCAGGGCAGCCTCCACATCATGAGAACAGGGATGGCCTTTCTGGCCTTGCCCAGAGAGCGATGCTCAAGGAACGTGTCAGAGTAGATTGTGGTGTGGAGATTCTGGAAAGCTGCAAGGTGATGTAGGAAGAACTTGTGCAAAGAGCTGCTACCGGAGGGATGGAGGAGCGTCCCCTGCTACAGTTACCAGGAGCAGGCGCCCACCGGCACTATGGGGATCCCATCCACGGTCCCATCCTGTTCCTGCCACCCTCTTTGGAGTCAGATCTGGGCTTTGACCGCAGCTCTATTGGCTACATATCATTGGGGATGTCTGGGCCTCAGTTTCCTCATCTGTCATGAGCACTAAGAGGGTCATGAGGATTAAATCAGATTAATATATTATGTCCACCAACCTGCCCGACATGGTGAAACCCCATCTCTACTAAAAATCCAAAAATTAGCTGGGCATGATGGCGGGCACCTGTAATCCCAGCTACTCGGGAGGCTGAGGCAGGAGAATCATTTGAACCCAGGAGGTGGAGCTTGCAGTGAGCCGAGATTGTGCCATTGCACTCCGGCCTGGGCGACAGGGCGAGACTCCGTTTCCTAGCACTTTGGGAGGCTGAGGCAGGAGGATTGCTTGAAGCCAGGAGTTCAAGACCAGCCTGGGCAACATGACGAAACCCCATCTCTACTAAAAATACAAAAAATACAAAAATTAGCCAGGCATAGTGGCACACGCCTATAGTCCCAGCTACTTGGAAGGCTGACACAGGAGAATTGCTTGAACCCAGGAGGCAGAAGTTGCAGTGAGTTAAGATCACGCCACTGCATTCCAGCCTGGGCAACAGAGCATGACCCTGTTTCAAAAAATTAAAATTAAAAAAAATTAAAAAGACCCTTCTACCATCCCTGCCCAGCCCTAGCTCGATCCTGTGCTTTGGAATCTACAGTGCCATGCCCTGAGTGGCCCCCAGCCCCTGCTGCAGTGGGGAGATCTATCTTCCCTGGCAAGTCTCTTCCAAGCAGCAGAGAAGCAGGGCTCATGGGAGGAGGTTGGCCTCATAGTCTGACAGACCAAGGAGGGGTACCCAGGGAGAAGAAATCTGGCTGCTCCCTGTAGGGGGTGTCCCCCCATGACCGGGGAAGGCCTGCTCATAGGAGGAAATCCCCTGGTCAGTGAGTGCCACCAGGGAGAGCCCAGGTCCCAGTGCTTGTCACGGAGCAAGGCTTGGAAGGTGATGGAATGAATGGGTAATAGATCCGAATGCCGCAGATGATTTATCTCTGCCTGCAGGTGGACGGCTCTCGGGAGAACATGACAGAAAGCCATGGCCAGGAGGTCACATAGAGAGAGGCAAAAGGCCAAGAGGGTGAAGGAATGGCCAAGCCAGAAATGAGTCTAGTAAACGTAGTTGTAGAAAGTTCTAGAACCCAATGGGCTACACCCAGTGGCGGAAGGGGCGTCTTCCCAACGGGTGGCCACCAGAGCTGTGAGACAGGGGTGGCTCTCGGAGGCTGAATTTCTCCACACCCAGACCTGCCCACAGGAGCCCTGGTGGCAGGCCTGTGTGGCTGTCTCCATCCTGAGGAAGTAGTTACGGACACCACAGCGGAGGGTGGGCAGATGGGGTGACAGGGCTCTCAGGGCTCAGAGGGGAAGGGGCGGGGGCCGTGGCACCCACTGCTCTGTTGGCCTCACCCGGGCCCCGACATCCTCTGAGGCAGGAAGCTGCGGTGAAGTCTGAAGTTTCCTGGGCAGGGAGAGGCGGGGTGAGGTGGGCTGTGAAGACGCAGATGGGAGACTGAGCTTATCGGGGCCAAGGTGTGGGGTCCAGGGTTGGAGGGGCACAGAATGGGGTGGGGGTTGCCCTGGGAGCAGTGGTCCCCTTCTCAGCCTGAGATGGGAACAGAAAGAAAATTGGCGGGCAATGGAGTAGGAGTTGCTAAGACAAGGAACCAGGGACAGGTGGGCATCGTGAGCCCCAGAAGCACCGGAGGCCTGGGCTGAGCCAAGGCTGGGGTCACCCAGAAGGTGGTCTCAACTCCCAGCTGGGGCTGCGCAGCCCCTGTCTTCCTGGGGAAGCACCCGTGGCCCCAGCAGAGTGAGTAAAAGTGGGTTCCTCTTCCCTTCTCACGCTGCCAGCACCCCTCCCTGACCAACGCCCCAGCTGGAGCTGGGGGCCACCTGCCCTGTGTGTCCTCCTGAAGATTTGAGGTCTTCTCTCCTTAACTCTGCCCTGGGCCTTAGAGACCCCTGGCCCTGGAAGCAGGACTGCCTTGGCAAAGCCTCATCCCACCAAGAAAATAGCCCTGTGTGCGGCATGAGCCTCCCTTCCCCCAGCCCTGCCTCAGCACCGCCCAAGTGTACGTCAGGACGATGGGCGGCTTCACGGGCCTAGAGACTTCCTCACCAGAAGCACGTGCATCCTTTGCGTATAATTCCTGGGTTTTTTTGTTTTTTGGTTTTTGGTTTTTTTTGGTGGGTGGGGGCTGTGGTTAGAGACAGGGTCTCGCTCTGTCACCCAGGCTGGAGTCTGTAGCATGATCATAACTCACTGCAGCCTCAGCCTCTTGGGCTCAAGTGGTCCTCTCACCTCAGCCTCCCAAAGTGCTGGGATTACAGGTGTGAGCCACCATGCCTGGTCTCCTGGGCTGTTTTAATCTCTAAGCCCATCTGCAGTGGCTGGATGGGCCCCCCTGTGACTACGGGCAGGTGACATGGACCCTTTCAGCCCCAGGATCATTTTTGTAGAATGTAGAGGGTAATGGTATCACCTGGTGGCTGGGAGGCCCCTAAAGCTTCTGGGTCCAAAGATTCTGGAGGTTCTGACCCCCTGCCATGCCAGGCTATTAACTTCTCCTGGAAGTTTCTGTTTCAAGAGTAACCCAATAGCCTTCTTCCTGCCTCCCAGCACTGCCCCCGACTCTGCCCCCACCCCCGGCCCGGCACCGGCACCGGCACCGGCACCGCTCCGGCTCCAAGCTCCAAGCTCCAAGCTCCAAGTGTTGCCTCCCTTCTCCTGGGCTTTCACCTTCCAGATTAGGGGTGGGGTTATCACTGTTATCACCCCCTCTCCCAGATAAGGAAATTGACACCCAGAGAGGGAAATGTGGGCGTCAATTCGAGATGTGGAGGCTGCCCTGAACAGTCCCGCCCAGAATGTGCATGAGTGAATGGAACCTGACCCCCGACTCATATGAGAGAAGGTATTTATTAACAGTACACTCCCCCATCCCCAAGTGGGCATGGGATTGGTGCACACGGAAATACATCCTCTGCAGGCCTGGTCCCCCCAACCCCCCATGCCCCAAAGGCCCACACTGAATTCTAGGGAAGGCTGGGCTGGGCAGAGTCAAGCCAGGACGGCAACCTGGAGGAGGCGCTGGAGTCAGCTGGCTGCCTCTTCCTTCCCAGAGGCCCTCTTTCTTGAGAGGGCTGACATTTTTCCTCACCTGGTCAGGACTGGGACAAGTAGGGTGAGGATTCCTTCTGTTTTCTGGGGTAGGCTAAGAAAAAAAAAATACCCCAGCAGGGTCCTCTGTTATTTACAAAGCTTCCCCTTAACTGTGTGGCCTGGGGCAAGTCACTCCAGCTCTCTATGCTTCCGTTTCTCAGCCTGTAAAATGGGGCCAACAATAGTGTCTACCTTGTAGGGTTTTTGGGGGAAAGATGAGTTAATCCAGGTGAATGGCTTCGGGCTAGACCTGGCATATAACACAGAAGCCTTCATGGATAGGTGCTGCCAGAATCACAGTAGTCCACTCCTGCAGCCCCAGCTCCTCGGGAGGCTGAGGCAGGAGGATGGCTTGAGCCCAGGAGATTGAGGCGGGAGTGAGCTGTGATCACACCACTGCGCTCCAGCCTGGGCAACAGAACAAAACCCTTTTTTTTTTTTTTTTCGAGGCAGAGTCTCACTCTGTTGCCCAGACTGGAGTGTAGTGGTTTGATCTCAGCTCACTGCAACCTCTGCCTCCCTAGCTCAAGTGATTCTCCTGCCTCAGCCTCCCAAGTAGCTAGGATTACAGGCATGTGCCACCACGCCCAGCTAATTTTTGTATTTTTAGTAGAGACAGCGTTTCATCATGTTGCCCAGGCTGGTCTTGAACTCTTGACCTCAAGTGATCCACCCGCCTCAGCCTCCCAAAGTGCTGGGATTACAAGCATGAGCCACGGCGCCCGGCCTAGACCGTGACTTTTATATGAGAGAGAGAGAGTCGATACTAAACATCTTTATTATTACTGTCATCAAGGCTCACTCACTTTTCGCATCTCCATTTCACAGATGAGGAAACTGAGGCCCAGAGGTTACTTCCCAGCTGGGAAGGCTGGGGACAGCTTCCTGGAAGAACTGGTGCTTTTAGAATGGCCTGGCAGGCAGCTGACCTTGGGGACTGGTTGGCCTCTGGCTCACAGGGTGCTTGTCTCTGACCTTGACGAAGGCCCCCTCCACCACTTGGGCTCTCAACAGGAAGAACTGTCCCCGCCCAGCGTACCTCCCGGGGGGACTGCTTGAATGAACACAGGTCAGGAAGTGGAATGCCCTTGCCAAGGCTGCAGGGGCACCTAAAGCCGGAGAGATGACTATTAACCCTCTTCACCCACTCCTTCCTTTGAGCCTTCCTTCCCCGAATGTGTATTGCGCTCACCTGTGTTCCCAGGGGCACAACAGTGAACAGCACAGAGGTGGTTCCTGCCTGCCCGAGAGGCAAACAAAACACCCAGAGAATTGCTGTTTTTTTGTTTTTTATTTTTGTTTTTGTTTTGAGGCAGAGTTTCGCTCTGTCCCCCAGGCTGTAGTGAAATGGCACGATCTCAGCTCACCGCAACCTCAGCCTCCCAGGTTCAAGCGATTCTCCAGCCTCAGCCTCCCAAGTAGCTGGGACTACAGGTGCCCACCACCACAGCCAGCTAGTTTTTGTATTTTTGGTAGAGACGAGGTTTCACCATGTTCGCCAGGCTGGTCTCGAACTCCTGACCTCAAGTGATCCACCTGCCTCCACCTCCCAAAGTGCTGGGATTACAGGTGTGAATCACCCCGCCTGGCCCCAGAGAAGTATTGTGAAATCAGGTAGGGGTGAGAGGCATGAGTAAAGCCCCGTCACGTGGCAGACTGCCAAGGAGGCTGTTTCAGAGCAGTCAGGAAAGGTCTCTGGGAGGAGGTGACATTCCATAGAGCCCTGAAGGAGAGGAGGGAAGGAGCCACACTGTTCCCTGTTGAAAGAACCTCCTGGAGGAGTGAACAGCAAGGGCAGAGGCCCCAGGAGAGGCAGGCAGGCTGTGATTGCCTCCAGCGCTCCGGGGCTGACTTCTTCCTTCACCCGCTGCAGCCTGATGCCTGCCCCGCCACCTCCTGTCCTGATGTCACTGCAGGCTGTAGTTGCCAAACCCAGTGGGCAAGTCTCAACCCTTGTCTCTGCTGTGTGTGACAAGAGTGGAACAACCTTGACAGACGTGGCAGCTCATGCCTGTAACCCCAGCACTTTGGGAGGCTGAGGCAGGTGGATCACCTGGCCAACATGGTGAAACCCCGTCTCTACTAAAAATACAAAAGAAAGCCGGGCGCTATGGCTCACACCTGTAGTCCCAGCACTTTGGGAGGCTGAGGCGGGTGGATCACAAGGTCAGGAGATTGAGACCATCCTGGCTAACACAGTGAAACCCCGCCTCTACTAAAAATACAAAAAATTAGCTTGGCGTGGTGGCGGGCACCTGTAGTCCCAGTTACATGGGAGGCTGAGGCAGGAGAATTGCTTGAACCTGGAAGGCAGAGGTTGCAGTGAGCCAAGATCGCACCACTGCACTTCAGCCTGGGTGACAGAGTGAGACTCTCTCTCAAAAATAAAATAATAAAAATACAAAAAAAATTAGCCAGGCATGTTGGCACCTGCCTTAGTCCCAGCTACTCAAGAGGCTGAGGCAGGAGAACCATTTGAACCCAGGAGGCGGAGCGTACAGTGAGCCGAGGTCGTGCCACTGCACTGCAGCCTGGGCAACCGAGCAAGACCCTGTCAAAAAAAAAAAAAAAAAGTAAAGAAGTGAAGAAAAGAAAAAAAGAAATGAGAGAAGCCGTCCAAGGGGGCTCCATTTTACAAACTTATCCGAGGTTTCACTTTCTGTAGTTTCAGTTACCTGAGGTCTGAAAGTATTAAATGGAAAATTCCAGAAATAATTCATAAATTTGAGATCATGCACCGCTCTGAGTAGCGTGATGAGATTGCGCACGGTCCCGCTGTATCCCACCCGGGATGTGATTCGCCCCTTCCTCTGTGTATCCCTGCTGGAGACACCACCTGCCCATGAGTCAGTCAGCAGCTGGCTCGGTAACAGGCCAGGCTGGTCTTGAACTCCTGAGTTCAAGTGATCCGCCCGCCTCGGCTTCCCAGAGTGCTGGGATTACAGGTGTGAGCCACGGTGCCTGGCCCCGTTTTATTTTATTATTATTGTTGTTAATCTCTTACTGTGCCTAAGTCATAAACTAAGCTGTCTTATAGGTGTGTACATATAGAAAAAAACAGCATATCTAGGGTTCTAGACTGTCCGTGGTTTCATACATCCACTGGGGGTCTTGGAATCCACCCTTGTGGGTTGGGGGGACTACTGTACCTGTTCACTCCTGCCATAGTTGTAAAAGGGAATATGTTATGCCAGAACTATGAACCCCATTGTTACATCTTAAAGGACCAGAACCTATTTTTGCACAATACACGTTAGTGTGTATCAGCAGAAGGAACATCCCACTTGGAATTTCATGAGCTGGGGTTAACTCCTGGCCCAGTCACTGAGTCACTGACCTCAAGCGAGTCACTTCACTGCTGTGACTCTCAGGCTTTTCCTATGCAGTGCGAGTGTTCATCATTTCCCTGCCACATCTGGCTGTCATGTAAGGATTTGTGTTTTGGTTTTTTTTTCCTTTTTGAGACGAAGTCTCACTGTGTCACCCAGGCTGGAGTATAGTGGCATGATCTCGGGGCTCACTGCAACCTCCACGTCCCAGGTTCAAGCAATTCTCCTGCCTTAGCCTCTGGAGTAGCTGGGATTACAGGCACCTGCCACCACGCCCAGCTAATTTTTGTATTTTTAGTAGAGACGGGGGTCTCACCATCTTGGTTAGGCTGGTCTCGAACTCCTGACCTCGTGATGCCCCTGCCTCGGCCTCCCAAAGTGTGGGATTACAGGCGTGAGCCACCGTGCCCAGCTTTTTTTTTTTTTTTTTGAGACTGAGTCTCTCTCGGTCGCCAGGCTGGAGTTCAGTGGCGTGATCTTGGCTCACTGCAACCTCCACCTCCCAGGTTCAAGCAATTTTCCTGCCTCAGCTTCCCAAGTAGCTGGGACTACAGGCTCACACCACCACGCCCAGCTAATTTTTGTATTTTTAGTAGAGACAGGGGTTCATCATGTTGACGAGGATGGTCTCGATCTCTTGACCTCATAATTCACCTGCCTCAGCCTCCCAAAGTGCTGGGATTACAGGCATGAGCCATCACGCCTTGCCAAGGATTTCTTAATCATTTCTAGACTAAAGCACCCTGAAAACTGCATAGAGTATAGGATGTATTATTATAAAGACAGATGCAGAGGGCAGGCAGTTATCCTCAAAAGGGAAAAAATGTAGCCATTTAATCTGGATGTTTAAGAATAAAATGCTAGGGAGAAAATGGTGAAAAGAGCAATGGGGGAAGGACCTTCCAGTCCTGTGGAACAGCAAGCACAAAGGCCGGGGCATGAGAGCTTCGTGGGTTTGAGAAACAGTGAGGTGGCGCTTTGACTGGACTGCAGTGAGCAAGTGGGTGTGGCAGAAGATGAAGTCAGGTGAACCAGGGGAGATGTTTGGATTTTATACAAAGAGCAATAGGGGCCAGGCATGGTGGCTCATGCCTATAATCCCAGCACTCTGGGAGGCCGAGGCAGGCGCATCACCAGAGGTCAGGAGTTCAAGACCAGCCTGGCCAAGATGGTGAAACCCTGTCTCTACTAAGAAAATACAAAAATTTCATGCCTGTAATCCCAGCACTTTGGGAGGTTGCGGTGAGCAGATCACCAGAGGTCAGGAGTTCGAGACCAGCCTGACCAACATGGAGAAATCCGTCTCTACTAAAAATACAAAATTAGCTGGGTGTGGTGGTACGTGCCTGTAGTCCTAGCTACTCAGGAGGCTGAGGCAGGAGAATCACTTGAACCTGGGAGGTGGAGGTTGTGGTAAGCCGAGATCGTGCCATTGTACTCCAGCCTGGGTAACAAGAACAAAACTGTCTCAAAAACAAAACAAAACAAACAAAAATTAGCCAGGCGTGGTGGCAAGCGCCTGTAATCTCAGCTACTTGGGAGGCTGTGGCAGAACTGCTTGAACCCGGCAGGCAGAGGTTGCAGTGAGCTGAGATTGGGACACTGCACTCCAGCCTGGGTGACAGAGCAAGACTCTTGTCAAAAAAAAAAAAAAAAAAAAAAAATTGGGGGGGCAATAGGGAGTCATTGAAGATGCTTCTGTTGTGGAGAGGGGGGCAGGATAGGACTTGTGTTTTAAGATCCATCCAGCTGTCAGGTGGATAATGGATTCATCGAAGGGCTGTACGCCAGGGAAGAGGGACAGATGAGGGCTTAGATGAGGATGGTGTAGGGATGGGGCGGGGGTGGGGGTGGGGACAGTGGCCAGCAGTAGACAGGGCCCTGCTGTCCAGTAGAACTTTCTGCAGTGGAGGAAATGCCGTGCACCTGCACCAATCATTGTATTGGCCATGAGCCCCGGGTAGCAGTTCATCACCTGAAATGTGGCTTGTGCAACTGAGGAGCTGAATGCTTCATGTTCATTCATTTTTTTTTAATTTTATTTTTTTCTGAGATAGCGTTTCGCTCTTGTCACCCAGGCTGGAGTGCAATGGCGTGATCTCTGGTCACTGCAACCTCTGCCTCCTGGGTTCAAGTGATTCTCCAGCTTCAGCCTCCCAAGTAGCTGGAACTACAGGCACCCACCACCACACCTGGCTAATTTTTGTATTTTAGTAGATACGGGGGTTTCACCATGTTGGCTAGGATGGTCTTGAACTCCTGATCTCAGGTGATCTGCCCGCCTCGGCCTCCCAAAGTGTTGGGATTACAGGTGTGAGCCACTGTGCCCAGCCAATGTTAATTCATTAATTCAAGTTAATTAATGGGGCTAGTGACTACCCTGTTGGATAGCACAGATTTAGGAAGATGTAGACAGAGGTTACCGAGAAGGGACAGCTGGGGACAGGAAAGGGGCTTGAATAGCATGCAGGTCAGTTTCCCAGTGTCTTACAAGGACGTCTCTAGCTTTGTCGGGGGGGTGGTTCAGGTCTGAGACCTTGCTCTGCCCAGTGTCAGGGGACACTGGTATGGACAGCCCTCCTGGCCCAGCCGTTGCTGTCCTGGTGGCTTCTGTTCACTGAACACTCTTTTATGGCCCCGGGTGGCAGTTCATCACCTGAAATGCGGCTTGTGCAACTGAGAAGTTGAATGCTTCATGTTCATTCATTTTTTATTTTTATTTTTTTTGAGACAGATTTTCGCTTTTGTCACCCAGGCTGGAGTGCAATGGCCTGCCTTGGCTGGTGACAGCCCCATGAGGTAGATTTTATGATTTTCATGTTCCAGGTAGGGAAGCCAAGACTCCCACCGATGTCCTGTCTAAGTCAAGGTCACACAGCCAGTGGGGGCAGAGCTGGGATTTAAACACGTGTCTCATCTGCCTCTAGTGACCTCACCCTTAAGCACTGTTCCATGGTGGAGCTGGCCAAGGACTTCTGGAGGTCCCTGGGTTGAGGGGGAGCCAGTGGGGAGAGGGTAGCCACACCCTGTCACCAGCAAAGCGGCAGGAGCAGACATGGCCTGGTGGTGCTCCGTGGAGAGGCCACTTGTCCTAAGAGGTGTTTGCCAGGGAGGGAGCGGAGGGCAGGCTGGCACCGCCCAGCACCTGCAGCAGCTGAGGACGGGGTAGGGGGATTCCTGGGCCTCCAAGTCCCTTGTTCAGTGGAAGGAAGTCGAGGGGTGGGGGGCTGGTCACCAATGAGCCTGAAAAGCTCTCAGTTCTCACTGTGGGGATTTTAAAAAAATACCGGGGCATGATGACTAAGTGCAGTGTAGAACCCTGGGCTGGGCCGGCTCCTCAACGGGGAAAAAAATAAAGGACAATATTGGTGAAATGGTCAAAATCGGACTATGGCCTGTGGATCGGATTAGAATGCAGAGTCCATGCGGTTTCCTGGGCTTGGGGCAGGGGAGAGAATGCCCTTGTTCTCAGCAGATGGCGCCAAGCTAAGGGGTGAAGAGGCAGGTGTCTGCAGTTACCGTGCCCTGATAGGGAGAAACAGAAGTGTCTGTCTCCAGATAAAGCCAGAGGGGCCGATGCAAACAGGTGGTGAATCACAGTCAGAGCTCTTCACACTCTTTGTTGCAATTTTACTGTAAGTTTGAAACTGTCAATATAAAAAGTTACAAAGAATTGCTTATAAAGAAGGGGAAAAAAAAGCAAACCCAACCAAGCTCAAGCCTAGATCGGTGTTTGGATTCAGCTCGTGTTGGGGCAGGGCCAGGCATAGGATTAAAGTATCCCCCCAGGAGTATGCTCTGTGAATCTGGGTGGGGAGGGCGCTTAGGTGCTGTTCCCAGCAACCCACTACCCGCCTCCTAGTGCTTGCAAGAATGGGCAGGGAACTCAGCCGACTGCATCAGAACCCGAGAAGCTGGAGGTTGAAGCCAGACACCAGCCTCTCGGGACTTGGGGACACTGTGAGTCCACCCAGCCCCACAGGTCTGAATCTTTGGGAAGGGGAGGGTTCCAGTCTGCGCTCTGCCCCTAAGCATCAGGGCAGGGGGATCACACTGGCTATCGGCATCATCGCTAGCAGTTTCTCCAGCCCCAGCCCTAGAATCAGGCCAAGCCCTCAGCACTGTGTGGGTTTGATCTCGAGGATTCTTTACCACCATCCAGAACTGGGGGGCTGCCACTCATGGGTTCTGTTGTTAAGAGACAGGGTCTTGCTCTGTCACCCAGGCTGGAGTGCAGTGGCATGATCACAGCTCACTGTAGCCTCGACCTCCTGGGCTCAAGCGATCCTCCAGCCTCAGCCTCCCGAGTAGCTGGCACCACAGGCCTGTGCCACCACTCCTGGCTTGCTGCCCATTGTATAGATGAGGAAATTGAGGCCTTAACGCAGGGTCACTTGTCTGGCCCCTTCCCCTTCACCCATCAGAGTCCAGACAGGCAGGGGACGTCCCCTGACCCACCCTGCTCTCTGCTTTCAGGGCAGGAAGACTATGACCGGCTACGGCCCCTGTCCTACCAGAACACCCACCTCGTGCTCATCTGCTATGACGTCATGAACCCCACCAGCTACGACAACGTCCTCATCAAGGTGAGGCTGGTCTCCTGGGTGGCGGCCCCACATCTGGGCCCGGCTGCACCCCTGATCCCCTGCCTCCTCCCTCCACAGTGGTTCCCTGAGGTCACGCACTTCTGCCGCGGGATCCCCATGGTGCTCATTGGCTGCAAGACAGACCTGAGGAAGGACAAGGAGCAGCTGCGGAAGCTCCGGGCTGCCCAGCTGGAGCCCATCACCTACATGCAGGTGGGCCAGGGGCCAAGACCCTGGGGCGCAGCCGTGGCTGTAAAGCCTCCCAGACCTTTGGCCTCTGCAACTGGGGTGCCTTAGCGGCCTTTCAGGGAGCTGAGGGAAGCAGGATTCTAAGAATAATTTCTAAATATTAGTATTGATGGCCTGTGAACCTGAGCACTTTACACGACTACTCTCAATCCGTAGGACTCAGGCAGGTGCTGTTCACATCCCCCAGTTTACACGGGAGACAATGAGGCCCAGAGAGGTTAAGCAGCTTGCCCAGGGTCACAGAGCTAGCCAGAAGTGGAGCCAGGATCTGGTCCCATGCACTGCGCTCCAAATTCTGTGCTATGAGCCGCTGTCCTGTCCTGTCCTGTGCTGTGCTGTCTGCCTTGTTTGAAAGGGCCAATTGACCGTGCAACTCTTTGGGTGAGGCATGGGGGAATAAACAGAATAAAAGGGGCAAAAAGAAACTTTCACAAGAAATAACCATTAATAAGGGCAAATTCAGCTGGGCATAGTGGCTCACGCCTATAATCCCAGCACTTTGGGAGGCCAAGGCAGGCGAATCACCTGAGGTCAGGAGTTCAAGACCAGCCTGGCCAACATGGAAAAACCCCATCTCTACTAAAAATACAACATTAGCTGGGCATGGTGGCGCATGCCTGTAATCCCAGCTACTTGGGAGGCTGAGGCAGGAGAATCGCTTGAACCTGGGAGATGAAGGTTGTGACGAACCAAGATCGTGCCACTGCGCTCTAGCCTGGGCAACAAGAGCAAAACTCCGCCTCAAAAATAAATAAATAAAAGGGCAAATTCATTTGCCTAAGTTGTACTTTCAGAGAAGAGAGAGGTGGCTGGAAGTCCTGTCTTGAGGCCTCCAACTCTTCTCACAGGCCTGGGAGACACACCTGGGGGAACCAACCCCGGGTGTCAGGATTCAGCCCCTCCCTGCCTGGAGCTGGAGAGAGGCCAGGGTGGGGGCCTGGACAGGGCTTCTTCCAACCTGGGGGATGCACTGCACTGTCCCTCCATTCCACCCACACTGTGAGGGCCTGCCAGGATGGAGGCGACAGGCCCAAAACAAGGCCTCCACCCCTGGAGAGTCCTCAGAACCAGTCCCAAACCCACCAGGTGGTTCCAGGAGACCTCCAGGGGCCCCTCACCTAATGCTGGCTTCTCCTCCCACCCAGGGCCTGAGCGCCTGCGAACAGATCCGAGCTGCTCTCTACCTGGAATGTTCCGCCAAGTTTCGTGAGAATGTGGAGGACGTCTTCCGGGAGGCCGCCAAGGTGGCTCTCAGTGCTCTGAAGAAGGCGCAGCGGCACAAGAAGCACCGGCTCTGCCTGCTGCTCTGACCCAGGGCGGACAGACCTCACGACAGCACTGACAGGGGCCCCAGGTGCTGACTGCACCAGGGAGGCTGCCCCATCCCGACCCTCCAGCTCACGGTGTCTGGGGCCTGCAGCTAGACTCTTGGAACATTCTGGAACTCTCTCCTGACTGGGGCTCTGACCACAAACTCCCCTCCAGGCTAACCCTGGGACGGGGTGGTGATGTGGGTGCAGGAGCCAGTGTCTGTTCTCCGGACTCGGAAGGGCCCTCATCACAGCCAACCCCACCATGAGTGTCTCCTCAGTGCAGACTCAAGTTATGCTTGAAATGAAAAAGTCCATCTGGTGGTGGGTAAACGTGGACCTGGCACTGTTCCATGCAGGCGCCCCAAGCCTGCCACTCCTGTGTCCCCACCTCCCTGGGCTCCCGAGATAGGCACCGCTGTATCCTCCAGCTCCTTCCTTCCTTCCCCCAGGAACACGGGGGCCACCGAGGGGGCTGGGCCTATCAGGAGAACACAGGCCGCAGCCCGGTGGAGGGGCTGGCACCCGCCCCTCCCATCTCCACCCCACATGGAAGACTTGTCTTCAGCTTGGCCACTGTCTTTGCAGAGCTGGGCACATGTGCCCAGGGGGCAGAAAAAACGGCTTCTCAGTTAAAAGTATACCCTGGACCACCCATCTGACCATCTCTTCAAGGTCTCATCACCAGGACAGGACTGGCCCATTTAGTCCTCAAGCCTCGCTTCTACCAGCCTGTGGAGTTCAGGAGGCGAGACACCCCGGCCTCCTATGAGAACTGATGGGATCCACAGGACAGTTTCTCAGAACTGGTTCACAGACCACCTGTGTCACCAACAGCCAGATACCTAATCCCCGAGTCTCCTTTGGGAAGGTCTGGGGTCGAGGGTCTGGGAATTTTTTTTTTTTTTTTGGGACAGAGTCTCGTTCTGTCACCCAGGCTGGAGTCCAGTGGTACGGTCTTGGCTCACTGCAAGCTCCACCTCCTGGGTTCAAGTGATTCTCCAGCCTCAGCCTCCTGAGTAGCTGGGATTACAGGCACGCACCACCACATCCGGCTAAATTTTTGTATTTTTAGTAGAGATGGGGTTTCACCATATTGGCCAGGCTGGTCTCAAACTCCTGACCTTGTGATCCACCCGCCTTGGCCTCCCAAGTGCTGGGATTACAGGCGTGAGCCACTGCACCCGGCCCAGGACTTTTAAAACAAGTATCCCAGGGGATTCCGGTGCCTACCAGAGGTCACAAGCTGCTTGGCTCTGGAGTGCACCTAGGATTGGGTGCCGCCTAAGATGGGATAACGGCTTCAGGTGACTCCTAGCCTTCCCGGTATCTCTTGCCTCGGCCTCCCTGGCCCAGTGCTGGGGTGTCAGCTAAGCCTGAGCTTCCGAGAAGTCAGGTCACCAAAGGAAGAAGC
This sequence comes from Theropithecus gelada, assembly GCF_003255815.1. Taxonomy (NCBI): domain Eukaryota; kingdom Metazoa; phylum Chordata; class Mammalia; order Primates; family Cercopithecidae; genus Theropithecus; species Theropithecus gelada. The sequence continues at coordinate 80,961,143 of NC_037679.1, read as the reverse complement.
CTTCTGAGACCCTCCCCACCCCACCCAGGTTCCCAAGGCCCTGCTGTCCCCTGGGGAATCAACCAAGGAGCTCTTGTTCTCGAAGAACTCATGGCCTCGTGATAGTCTAAGGTAGAGGTCCGAAAACTACAGCCTGTGGGCCACATCTGGCCACAGCCTGATGTGTAAATAAAGTTTTATTGGAACACAGCCACACCCATTCCTTTGTGTATTGCCTTTTCTGTGGCTGCAGGCAAGAGTAGCTGCCATACAGACCACCTGGCCCATAAAACTCAAAAATAGCTGCCATCTGACCCTTTATAGCCAGCTAGCTGATTGCTAATCTAGGGCAAAAGCAGGGGCCTAAAAAGGGTCAGAAAGGAGACCAGAATGAAGGGCAGGCATTTGGGAGTGGCATGGCCTGTGGCAACTGGAGAGCAGGCATCCTGTGCCATGGGGATGTTGCCAGGTTCATTTTTCTAGGGAAAGCAGAAATCTGGATTTTTATGTGGAATCTCACTGTAGGAGAGGGGAAATCTCATTTTTAAAATGTAATCAGGCCAGGCACAGTGGCTCACACCTGTAATCCCAGCACTTTGGGAGGCCAAGATAGGAGGATCAGTTGAGCCCATGAGTTGGAGACCAGCCTGGGCAACACAGCGAGACCCCATCTCTACTAAAAAAAACATTAAACAGTGGCAGGGTGGCCAGGCGTGGTGGCTCACGCATGTAATCCCAGCACTTTGGGAGGCCGAAGCAGGCAGATCACGAGGTCAAGAGATTGAGACCATCCTGGCAAACATGGTGAAACCCTGTCTCTACTAAAAATTAAAAAAAAGCCAGGTGTGGTGGCACGCGCCTGTAGTCCCAGCTACTCAGGAGGCTGAGGCAGGAGAATCGCTTGAACCCAGGAGGCAGAGGTTGCAGTGAGCTCAGATCGTGTCACTGCACTCCAGCCTGGGTGACAGATAGAGACTGTGTCTCACAAAAAAAAAAAAAAAAAAAAAAAAGCAGGGCATGGTGGTGCGTGCTTGTGGTCCCAGCTGCTCCAGAGGGTGAGGTGGGAGGATCTCTTGAGCCCTGGAGACGGAGGCTTCAGTGAGCTATGATCGTGCCACTGCACTCCAGCCTAGGCAACAGAGACCCTGTCCCCGCCGCCAAAAAAAATTAAAAATTTTAAAATGCCTTGGGGAGGGAATTTTAACAAAGCATGCCTGTGGGCACTGCTGTGAGGTCTGGCCTAGGGATTTGTAGGGCCTTGGTTAGCGGGAGCTGAGGCCCATATATGAATGGCGGGGCAGAGCGCTGAGCCGAACCTGCTGGCCTCTCCACCTCCTGTCGAATGCAGAGTCTCACCCAAGTGGTGCCCAGTGGCTCTGGCCCCACCTCAGGTGCGGCCCCTGGGGGTGAGCCTGCCAGGCATCCCCACCTCCCTCCCACAACATCCAGAACCTCTGGGAAGGAGAGGGGAGGTGGGTCCCCTCCACAGGGGCCAAGGGTCTTGGTCCCACTCCCCAGGTACCTGCGGCGAGACTGCAGGAAGGTGGGCTGCAGGATGGAGGGTCAGGGAACCCTGAAGTGCAGGCAGGAATGTCCTTTTCCCCTTGGACTACCTAGGGCCCGGGGCGCCCTCTGGTGGCAACTCTGCTCACAGCCTGACTCAGGACGCCCCCAGCGCTCCCAGCGGCAAGAAGAGCACGAGGCGGACACGGTGGGTCTCTGAGAACTTAAATAACCCTCTCCACTCGGCAGGGTGGGCGAGGAGGGGGCTCACAGCAGAAGCAGAGTGGCCCCGGGGTTGGGGCGCCACAGGACACTGAGGGTTCACACCACCCCAGCCTGGGCCTGGTAAGTAGCAGGTCAGCATAAATCCAACCCCGCGAGGCACATCCAAACCCAGAGGGGTTCAAATGACAGGAGTGGGAACAGAGGGGCTCCCTGAGGCTTCAGGCCCCATCCCCAGGAAGACTGGCCTGGCCTCAGCCACCTTCAAGCACAGGGGGGAGGCCTCAGGTTCCAGGGACGATGGGGGACCCAGCATTAAATATGTCATAAATAGGTGGGCGGACAGGCGGGGCTCACATTCCCCTAGTCCGTTGGGGGTCCAGGGCCTGGGCCCTCTCCCAGCGACGCCACATGCCTGAGATGGCGACTGGGAAGAAGGCCGGGAGCCCCCTGCAGTCTGAAGTCTGGGCCGAGGGCACAGGAGCCTGAGGCTCACGGCTGCTTTGCCTTGCCTCTGTTCTTCTGGAGCTTGGCATGCACGACTTTGAGCGTGGTCAGGAAGTTGCCAAGGAAGAGGATGAGGAAGGTGAGCGCCAGCACGAACACCTGGGGGAGTCCAGAGAGGAGGGCCAGGCTGGGGCATCTGCCCTGCTGAACCCCTGCCCCCAGCACCCCAGAATCTACAGCACAGCTACTCCCAAACTGCAGGGTTTTGCCATTGAAGGCAGAGATTCAGGAGACCCGGGTGAAGGGGTGAGGCCTCAGGCTTGGGCAAGGCCTGGGAAGGGCTCTATGGGGCGAACCTCCTTGGGATCCATAGATTGGGAGAGGCTCCACCCCTAGCCCTTCCAGGAGCCTCCCCCCAAGCACACCACACACACACACACACACACACACACACCCATACCTGCGAGCCCAGCCCGCCCCAGGAACCTCCCCAGCACACCACACACATGCATACACCCCACCCCCACATCTGCCATCCCAGCCCTCCCCAGGAATCTGCACCCCAGCATGCCCCCACCCTCCATACCTGCCATTCTCTGCATTCCTCGTGGCTGGAGAGCTCAAACAGCGTGACGGCATTGTAGAGCTGCCAGAACTAGAGAGAGGAAGGCAGGCGCTGCTCACCCACCAGGCTCCCCTGGCCAGCCACGTAGAAAGCCAGGGAGATGCCCAGGCCCCCCACCCAACTTTGGGTATCAACTACCCACAGCACTGACAGACACCCCCCAAAATGAGCAGGTACCCGAGGCCAGGGCAGGGCTGGGCCAGTTCTGGCTCCTGCCTTGGCATCCCCGGGCTCAGAGGCTGCCCAGGCCCCAGGATGCCACGGGGCCCAGCATGGGGACGGATGGAGAAAGAGGGCAAGGCCTGAAGACCTTCTGTTCCTGGGGGTCAGCCCAGACAGGAGATACCCACAAACTCCAGGGGAACTCACATGGCCACAGAAGAGGAAGGGCAGGAGAAAGGTGAGGCCCCGCCACATCCAGGACTGGAACCCTTCTGTGGAGAGAAGGGAAGAAAAAGGACCCACTGAGGGGCTCTGCTGCCCCCAAAGCCCCACCAGACACCCACCCCCAGCCACGCCAGTCACCCTAAGATGAGCCAGGCACAGTCACACATGCGGAGGGTCAGCCCTCACCTGTCATAGCTGGGTGGGCATTCACTATGGCAATAGCAGCCCTGTCACCCAGCCCGACTGCTGTCACTCCTCAAGTCACCAAGAGTCAGGTGGCCCTGACAGCACGCACAGGTGCCGGGCGCTACGCTGTTACTAATTTCTTTAATCTGCACAGGGCTTTGCATTTTATCATGAATTCTCACATGCATCACTTCTATTGAGTCTTGAGACAGGAGGACCTACTTAGCAGAGTAATTTGATGGAAATGACCATGTCAAAAGACAGCAGAGTTGGCCAGGTGCAGTGGCTCACGCCTGAAATCTCAGCACTTTAGGAGGCCAAGGCAGGCAGATCACTTGAGGCCAGGAGTTTGAGACCAGCCTGGCCAACATGGTGAAACCCCGTCTCTACTAAAAATACAAAAATTAGTTGGGCGTGGTGGCGGGCACCTGTAATCTCAGCTACTCAGGAGGCTGAGGCAGGAGAATTGCTTGAACCCGGGAGAAGGAGGTTGCAGTGAACAGAGATAATGCCACTGCAATGCAGCCTGGGCAACAGAGTGAGACGCCATCTCAAAAAAAAAAAAAAAAGATAGCAGAGTTGTATTAAAAACAGTTTCCCCTGAAATTCTCAATGAGGGGGTCTCCTCACTTTTCTGACCGGCACCCCTATGGCTTAAGAATGAAGCATGTCTCCCCCATGTATTTGCATTTATGTACTTATACATGTTGGCATGCAGACATGTTATAGACAAATGGCTAATTTTGTGTGTGTGTGTGTATACGTTCTAAAACACACACACAAAAATAGATACTTCCAGAGGCTGACACAGAGGCCCTGCCCTCAGGGCCTGCTATGCAGCTGGCCTGGCACTTGGCAGCTGAAACAGAATCCAGGATGAATTCTGGAAGGCGCTTCGGGATAAAGGGCAGCGGCCTGGCTCCACTGTATGGGAGATGCTCGCTGGGCCGCACTCCCGGTGTGGGGGAGCTGGCGGGTCCAGCACCTGCCCCCGCTCCAACCCAGGCCCAGCTACTCACCCACTGTAAGATCCAGGTGGTTCCTCTCCCCCAGGGCCCGCAGCCGGTAGAGGCAGCCCCTCTGGTAATAATATTGCAGGAACTGTACGCAGCCTGCAGGGGGAGCACAGCGCCCGGGCTCAGGGCATGGTGTCCCCAGAAGACAGGGCAACACCTCCTCTCTGCCCCAAGAGAAGGTTGGTGGGTCTTTACTGGGCAGAGGCAGAGAGGGTGCCCTGGTTACAACCCTCTCCCACGCCCAACACACCACACACAGACACACACACCCTTTGGTCTGAACCTGCTTTAGCCCTTATCGAGAACATAGACAGAACTCAGGTATGTGAGGACCCATCTAAGCCCCAACGAGAATCGAAACTTCTGGAATTTTCCATGCAGTAGACAATAGATGCTTGCTGGAATGCAAGCTATGCCAGTGCTATGTTGGGAGCTGTGTGCAATGCTAAGACACAAGAGAGAGTTCCATCCAAGGGGATACTTCGTTGTTGCTAAAAATGAGGTGATAATGACATGAAAAATAGCTATGATAAACTTAAAAATTCAAAAGGCAGGTTATAAGTACATAGGCAGTGAAGCTCTATGTACAGAAAGATCCCATACTTGTAAAATATATGTAATGCAATACGCACATGTATATACATATTTATGGATAAAAACTTCTGAGAGGACATAGATCTTAATTAACATTGATCACCCCTTAGGTGGGCTGACATATAACTTCCATTCTTGGTTTTATATATTTGTATTTGTTTGCAAGCAGGTTTTAATTTAAAATGTAGGTTGTGGTATCTGAAAAGTCAATACAGCCAGGCATGGTGGCTCATGCCTGTAATCCCAACACTTTGGGAAGCCAAGGCAGGCAGATCACTTGAGGCCAGGAGTTCAAGACCAGCCTGGCCAACATGATGAAATCCCATCTCTACTAAAATACAAAAACTAACCGGGCATGGTGGCAGGCACCTGTAATCCCAGCTATTTGGGAGACTGAGGCAGGAGAATCGCTTGAACCAGGAGGCGGAGGTTGCAGTGAGCCGAGATCACACCACTGCACTCCAGCCTGGGTGACAGAGAAACCCTATCTCAAAAAAAAAAAAAAAAAAGAAACGGCAGGGTGCGGTGGCTCATGCCTGTAATCCCAACACTTTGGGTGGCAGAGGCGGGTATATCACCTGAGGTCAGGAGTTCCAGACCACCCTGGCCAACATGGTGAAATCTCATCTTTATTAAAAATAAAAAAATTAGCCAGGCATGGTGGCACGCACCTGCAGTCCCAACTACTCGGGAGGCTGGGGCAGAAGAATCATTTGAACCTGGGAGGCAGAGGTTGCAGTGGGCCAAGATGGCGCCACTGCACGCCAGCCTGGGCGACAGAGCGAGACTCCATCTCAAAAAACAAAAAAGAAAAGAAAAAGAAAGGCAATACACACATGGGATAAAATTTAAAGGGAACAAACAGGTTGGTGAAAAGTAAAACTCTGTCCCTGTCCCCAACCATCCAAGCCCTTCTCCCCAGAGGCAACCCTTGGAACCAGCTCATTATATACAAATTCAGAGCGATTTTCAGATGAGAAAAATAATGTATATTTCCATTTGGAGGACTTATTTAGGACTGGAAAAAAGGCTGGTTCCCCCAATGCTACTCAGTTCCCAAAGGTCACAGTTGGCAGGGTTCCAGCCTGGGGAAGGAGCAGGCAGTGCTAGGGGCTGGAAGGTGGGTGGAGCTGACCTGGGGCGGGGACAGCTCTCTCTCTGGATTTCTGGGACCCTCTCCCCCAGTCTGGTCTTCCTGCCACACAGGCAAGCACTGATGTCAGCTGGGGCCCTCCCTTGGTGAAAGTCTCAGAAAACCATGCCCCTTCCCCCAAATCCAGGCAACAGTCACTCACTCTGAAAAATGGAAAATGCTAAGAACTGGTTGCGAAACTTCTGATAAATGGGTCCATTAGGCCTGGAGAGAAGGTAGGAAAAAACAAAGGTGGGCCCACTGTGAAATGAGACATTCCTCCCCGCCCCGACTCCATTCCAACCAGGAGAGGGAAAAAGGTGTATAAAGTCAAACTGAGGTCCTGACTTCCGCCCTTCTATCCCTGGGGCTGGGCAAGGTCATCCCATCTTCTTTTCTAGAAGCACAGGAGTCCACATGGCCGTGCAGAAGCGCTAACTCCATGACCCCTCTGTCCTCCGCGGTCTCCTTCAGTGCCCAGCCTCACTTGCTCCCTCCAGCCTTGCAGCCCCGCTACCTCTGCCCTGGCCAGGGACACCTGAAACCATTCCCTGGAGAACCCCCTCACGGGCTGGGTGGGGCCAGCACAGCGGCCTGGCCCAGCTGCAGGCTCATACTTTCCCAGTTTGGCCCTGGAGCCCCCCGCCACCGCCATCAGGATCAGACCCCTCCCCATTCCCGGGCCCCAGGCTCTACTCCCTGGGAGGTTGGAGGGGCCCAGCGAGGGGCTACTCACCAGGTCAGCATCACTCCAGACAGGAACGTGGACACGTAGTGGTGAGACACCCACCAGCCTTTAATTCTCGGAGAGGGAGAGAACGGAAGTGCGCTCAAGAGGGGAGAGCAATGCAGGCATGTGTCTCGCTGAGGCCCCGTCTATGCAGCAGGGGCTACTTCTCGGGGTAAGAAACGGACTGGAACCCTGACCTTGCCCTTCTCTCTGTCCCACAGAGCTGCACCATCCCACACAAACCAGCTGCAGATTAGCCCGGACTCCCACTTGGGCTTCCAGTGGTTTCCAGCAACCCTCAGAGCACACCCCTAGCCTCGCCTGCCTTCAAACCTCACTCCTGTCCTCCCTCCCTGGTCTTCTCCCCAGCACGTGGGTGCTCCAGGCATGGCCCCTGTCCTCCCCACCAGGTCCTCTCCCCTTCAAACCTCACTCCTGTCCTCCCCACCAGGTCCTCTCCCCTTCAAACCTCACTCCTGTCCTCCCCACCAGGTCCTCCCCTTCAAACCTCACTCCTGTCCTCCCCACCACGTCCTCTCCCCTTCAAACCTCACTCCTGTCCTCCCCACCACGTCCTCTCCCCAGCACGCAGGCGATCCAGGCATGTGGGCTCTCCTAGAACCCGCCAAGCCTGCCTGCTGCCACCTCAGGGCCTGCTACGGACTGAACACTGGCCCCAGTTCCTGCGCTGAAGCTGAACCCCCCAGCACCTTAGAACATCCATGACTGTATTTGAAGACAGGGCCTTTGAAGAGGGGACTGAAGTAAAACAAGGTCACACAGGTGGGCCCTAGTCCAGTGTGCCTGGTGTGTCTGCAAGAAGGGGAGAGACGCCAGGGCTGTTCGTGCACAGAGAAGGCCACATGAGGACACACAGGGAGATGCCATCTGTGAGCCACGGAGAGTGGTCTCAGGAGAAACCAGCCCCGCCAGCACCTCCATCCTAGACTTCCAGCCACCGAACTGCGAGGAAATACACTCTGTGGCTTAGGACGCCCAGCAAGCGGTATTCCCTGCAGCTACACCCAGCGGGCTCGTCCAGGGCCTTCGGACTTGCTGCTCTCTCTGCTCCAAGACCTTGACCTGCCTGGCTCCCGGTCCAAGTTCAAGCTTCAGACTAGCTGTCACCTCACAAAGGCCTCCTGACTACCTTATCTGAACCAGCCCGATGGCCCCGCTCAGACCACACTGCCCCGCTTCATCTCCTTCATGGCACGGACCACTGTCTGCAATTATGTGCCTTTCTTCCTGTGATCTGCCCCCTTTCCCACCCCATGTCACCTCTAGATTGAGCAGGGTCTTGTCTCTGTTGTTCACCAATCTATTTTTGGCGGGTTCCAAGCAGCTGCTCAATAAATGTGTTGAATAAGCACACATGTACATGTACACACACACACACACACACACACACACACACACACACACACACGTGCACTCTTTTTTTTCCAGGCGGGGTCTTGCTCTGTCACCCGGTCTGGGGTGCAGTGGTGCAATCATGGCTCACTGCAGCCCTAACCTCCCAGGTCAAGCGATTCTCCCACCTCAGACTCCTGAGTAGCTGGAATCACAGGCCTGCGCCACCAAGTCCAGCTAATTTTTTTTTTTTAGAGACAGGGTCTTGCTATGTTGCCCGACTGGTCTCAAACTCCTGGGCTCAAGCAATCCTCCTGCCTTGGCCTTCCAAAGTTCTGGGATTACAGTCGTGAGCCACTGTGCCTGGCCACACACTCTTACACAGGACTGCAGCTATGACATTGCCCTGTACAGAAGCAGAGGCTGATGGACGCCACACGCAGCACCTCACACCATCTCAGAGGCAGCTTCTCCCCAGAAGCCACACACCCCAGGCCCATCTCCTGCCATCTCAGTGACAGGAGGCCCTTGCCCAGCCCTGGACTTCATCTATCCAGTCCAGAGGCTGTGGGGACCCTGTTTCCAGAACTCAGCGCTCCCCACAGAGTCTTGCTTTATCACCCAGGTTGGAGTGCAATGGTACATTCTCAGCTCACTGCAACCTCCACCTCCCGGGTTCAAGTGATTCTCCTGCCTCAGTCTTCTCAGTAACTGGGATTACAGGTGCCTGCCACCACACTCGGCTAATTTTGTATTTAAAAATACAAAATTTAATTTTTTGTATTGACCTCAGGGGATCCACCTGCCTCGGACTCCCAAAGTGCTGGGATTACAGGCGTGAGCCACCGCACCCGGCCCAGCCAGGGGCTCTTGATCCACAGTTGGGTAGAGCCTGGTTGTCACCTCCTACCCCCAGCATCAGGGGCAGCCTAGGAAGGAGTTGGACCCTCAACCCTGTATCCTTCGACGTCCCAGAGTGTGTCTCAGGCCTTGGTTGGCCTCCCCAGGCTCCTCTGGTCCAAACACATGGCAGCAACTTGCCAAATGCACCCGGGAGCAGCCAACTCCTCCCCAGGACTGGGCGGTGGAGCCTGGGGATGCTCGTGCAGACAGTCATTAACCTTCATCCCTCCAGAGCTCTCCTGGGTCTGGGCAGGGAAATGGGTCCACTCCCAAAAGGCGGAACCCTGAGGATGTGCTCGGGGCCGAGTTGGTTCACAGGAGAAGCTGGATTAGGCCTTCTTTTTAATTAAAATCATCCTGGAACCTGCTTTCTTCACACCTAGACCAGTACCTACAGATACGTCACAGCTTCTTTTTTTTTTTTTTTTTTTTTTTTGAGAGACGGAGTCTTGCTCTGTCACCCAGGCTGGAGTGCGGTGGCCGGATCTCAGCTCACTGCAAGCTCCGCCTCCCGGGTTCACGCCATTCTCCTGCCTCAGTCTCCCGAGTAGCTGGGACTACAGGCGCCCGCCACCTGGCCCGGCTAGTTTTTTGTATGTTTTAGTAGAGATGGGGTTTCACCGCGTTAGCCAGGATGGTCTCGATCTCCTGACCTTGTGATCCGCCGGTCTTGGCCTCCCAAAGTACTGGGATTACAGGCTTGAGCCACCGCGCCCGGCCTATGTCACAGCTTCTTAAATGGCAAATGACATTCCAAGGTGTGGCTCTGCCATGGTCTACTGGGCTCTTTCTTTTGTTTTTTTATTTTTGTAGAGACAGGGTCTTGTTATGTTGCCCAGACTGGTCTCAAACTCCTGACCTCAAGTGATCCAGCTCCCAAAATGCTGGGATTACAGGTGTGAGCCACCGTACCCAGCCTCTGGCTGTTTCTCAACCGTCACTATTGCTCTCAACATTGTCATGATGTCCTTGTGGAAGTCCCCTAAATGCAAAGACACTGTTTCTCCACAGTGGCTACCAGAGGCAGGGTGGATGGGTCAAGGAATGGGTGCTGCTCCTTGTCCAATTACCCTCCAAACAGCCATCCCAATTTACACTCCCATCCGCAGTGCAAGAGAGAATCTGGGTCCCTGAACCCATACCAACAGTGGATGCCATATTTTAAAACTGTTACTAAATCGGCTGGGCGTGGTAGCTCACGCCTATAATCCTAGCATTCTGGGAGGCTGAGGCGGGACAACTGCTTGAGCCCTGGAGTTGGAGACCAGCATGGACAACATGGAAAACCTCATCTCTACCAAAAAAAAAAAAAAAAATCTAAAAAAATTCACTGGGCGTGGGGCTGCACACCTGTAGTCCCAGCTACTCGGGAGGCTGAGGTGGGAGAATGGCTTGAGCCTGGAAAGCAGAGACTGCAGTGAGCTGAGATCGCGTCACCGCACTCCAGCTTGGGCAACAGAGGGAGACCGTGTCTCAAAAAATAAATAAATAAAATAAAATTGTTACCAAACTTACTAGGTGAAAACTGGCATGTCATTGAGGTTTCAGTATGTATTTCCCTAATAAGTGGGCTGGAACCATCTTAAAACCTTCCAAGCAGAATACACACATTGTAAGAACGAGACTGGATCTAAACCATCGCTCTTCCCTTGTCGGCCTATGCAAAAGTTCTGGGCATAAATTGGCTTTTCAAGCAACGGCCTGTGTGTTCCCCAGGAGTTATGGTGAGGGGCAAGGTTTTATGCAGCTCTGTGTTCACAGCACTAACAGCACCAGGTAAACAACAGGCACTCAATAAATGTTGACATGAATGATGTCCGGGAGGTGTGGCTGGTGAAAGCAGCAGCTAATCTGGATGCCACCAGCACAGAGGTGACAGGAGATTGTTGCAGGTGCCACATGAGGTCATGGGGACAGGGTGAGATGTCCATCTACTTCTTTGTGCCCAGAAAACCCCCACTTCCAGCCCTGTATCCTAGTCTCGCCTGTCAGAGTCTAAGAAGCCCCCAGGCTCCAAATTTCTGACAGCAAAGGCAGTTGGCCAGACTCCCCGACTTCCAGCTTGAAGAGCAACCAGGAAGTCTCTGCAACCTCCCAGAGCTCTGCAGAGCCACATGTCAGCCCTCAGCGCTTGGCGGGCGCCACACTCCTTTGTCCTGCTCCCAGAGCTCCCCTGAGAAATGCCCTCTGTCTAGGAGCAGCCTGAGGCAGACACAGACTCCAGGCAACAAGGCTGACTGAGCAGCAGCTTTTCATTTCACAGCTTGCCCTGCCCAGAGCCCCGCTCTGACAGATGCCACCAATAAACACAGCTCAGTGACATCGGGTGAGGCTAGAAATCGCTGCTTCCCTGGCCCGGCATTCACAAGCCCAGGCGTCCATCTGCACACCCCAGGGCTCTGGGCTGGTTGTGTGCACGTGTGCTTATATAGCTGTTTTATTGTGATGTAATTCAGATACCATACAATTCACTCATTGAATATGTACAACTGAGTGGTTTTTAGTATATTCACAGAGTTGTGCAACTGTCACCAGAATCTATCTTACAACCTTTTTATCACCACAGAAAGAAACCTACACCCATTTGAAGTCACTCTCTGGGCTCATTTCACCACATTAGTTAAAGCTTGCAGGGGGAGGCTGGGTGCGGTGGCTCAAGCCTGTAATCCCAGCACTTTGGGAGGCTGAGGCGGGCAGATCACGAGGTCAGCAGATCGAGACCATCCCGGCTAACACGGTGAAACCCCGTCTCCACTAAAAATACAAAAAATTAGCCGGGCGTGGTGGCGGGCGCCTGTCGTCCCAGCTACTCGGGAGGCTGAGGCAGGAGAATCACCTGAACCCAAGAGGCGGAGCTTGCAGTGAGCCGAGATCGCGCCACTGCACTGCAGCCTGGCAACAGAGCGAGACTCTCTCTCAAATCAAACAAACAAACAAAGCCAATTAGAGGCAGGCTCCCTAGAAAAGCAAACATGATCACCAAGTCATTATTCATTCTGGCCCAGAATTAACTGTAATAGACAAAGGCTGTTTCGCCCAGTTGCAGATCTGCTTTGCCCCTGTGGGGAACCATATCACCCCCACACTCAGTCCGGGTGACTGGAATAGAGCTCAGTCTTATACCCAAGCACATGACCCCCCAGCCAACCAATCAGGACCCTCTGCGGCCCTCTGGCAACAGTGACTGGCTCTCAGAGATCAGTAGGTCACCCGAGCCCGGCCAATCAGAAGTCTGTGTCAAGATTCCAACTGAGGTGGAGTGAGGTCTGTCAGCTCAGGGGTTACTTTTGGCGGGAGGCCCGCCTGGGGGCCGCTGGGAGTCATCGCAGGGGAAAACGGAACAGGGAGCTGGAACCGGGCCATGAACATTGCCTGAGCCCTTCTGACCTCCTTGAATGGAAATTCCCAGTGACATGGGCCCATGAGACCCCTTCAGGTTTAGTCTCTATGGGATGAGTTTCCATCATTTTCAAGTTTACAAGAGAAGCTGACTTGCTTACTGTGCTGAGCTGATGAGTGGCATCTCACTTGGCAGGCACCAGACACAAACCAAGGGTGGCTGCATCTCCCGATGCGGAAGTCCCCACCCCTACCTGCTCCCCTGACCACACCTCCCGTCCCAATTCAAATCTCAGGTACAGCCAGAACTGGACAAAAGCGCCTCCATCAGACCAAAAGAGGGCAGCAAGCACCCAGGAGGCCCACAGGGTTCAGCGATGCTGTCTCTGGAATGCCGTTGTGGCCCCAGGACCCTTCCTCACGGCAGAACTTGGGTTTGGGTCACTTCAACAAAGACCGTGGGGTGTTGACGGCGCGCACCAGCCCTGAGCGGATGCTTCGGGATGAGAAACTAGAGTTCATCCCAGTCTCACCTCCCACGGCCTCCACACAGGCCCTCCTGCAAGGGCTTTTGAGCCACTCCCTGGTAAAGAGCGGGAGGGGAGGCCTCCAAGGCATCTCCCTTGCCTGCCCCCAGGATCAATCAGCCCTGAGGAGGAGCTGGGGGAGGGCGGAGGCTAAATCTCCAACAGATGTGGAAGATGAGTCACAAGTTTGAGTCACTCGGATTTAGCCCACCTGCCTTGCCCCCTCCCCCACAAGCTGGCCCCAGCTCCTGTAGTCATTAGGTTGGTGCAAAAAATGACTGCAAAACACAAATACTTTTAGACCACCCTAAATAGAAGATAACGCATCTGTTTGCATGTATTCGGGCCCAGAGGCCCTATTCCAGACTCCACTTGCCTATTCAAACCCCTTCCTCAGACCACCAAGCGGAGACAGGCCTGGAGGAAAGGTTCCATTGCAACCTCAAGTTCCTTGAACTATATCTGCCATGAAAAGGTCTTTAGTAAAAAAAAAACTCTGGGCTGGGTGCGGTGGCTCACGCCTGTAATCCCAGCACTTCAGAAGGCCGAGGTGAGCAGATCACCTGAGGTCAGGAGTTCAAGATCAGCCTGGCCAACATGGTGAAACCCCATCTCTACTAAAAATACAAAAATTAGCTGGGCATGGTGGTGGGCACCTGTGATCCCAGCTACTCGGGAGGCTGAAGCAGGAGAATTGCTTGAACCCAGGAGGCAGAGGTTGCAGTGAGCTGAGATTGCACCACTGCACTCTAGCCTGGGTGACAGAGCAACACTCTGTCTCAAAAAAAAAAAAAAACCTCTGTGGGTGCTCCCAGAAGGCAGTGTGTGACTTATCTTGGAGTCCCTTAGTTCAGTGTTCGGTACTTAGGAGACGCTCAACAAATGTCTGATGAATGGCAGACGGAGGGTAGAGCAGACTCACACGAAACTTTGAATTACAAGCTCAGAGACAACCATCCCTGCTCTCCTGTCAGAGAGTGAACTCCAGGAACTCTGAAAAGTTCCTGCTAAACTGTTAGGCAAGGGAGGCTGGCTCTGGAACTCCTTTTTGCCCTGTTAGCGGCCCTCTCTGTTTTGCTGGAGAGCCCTATGCCTGCAGAGACCTCTGCTCGGTGCTGCTCCCATCTCTCTGGTCATCCCCCACCCACAGCATCACATTAGAATAAAAAGCTGCCCAGCGTAACTCTTACTAAAGTGTTAATGATTGCCAGAGGCATCACATGCCCGGGAGAACTCTTTTTTTTGAGACAGGGTCTCACTTGCCTAGGCTAGAGTACAACGGCCTCAACCTCCAGGGCACATACAATCCTCCCACCTCAGCCTCCTGAGTAGCTAGGACCACAGGTGTACACCACCATGCCTGGCTCATTTTTTTTTTAGACTGAGTTTCGCTCTTGTTGCCCAGGCTGGAGTGCAGTGGCACGATCTTGGCTCACAGTAACCTCAGCCCACCAGGTTGCAGCGATTCTCCTGCCTCAGCCTTCCTGAGTAGCTGGGATTACAGGCATGCACCACCACGCCCAGCTAATTTTCTATTTTTAGGAGAGATGGGGTTTCCCCATGTTGCCCAGGCTGGTCTCAAACTCCTGGGCTCAAGTGATTCTCTCGCCTCAGCCTCTCAATTAGCTGGGACTATAGGCACATACCACCATGCCCAGGTAATTTTTTTTTTTTTTTTTTTTTTTTTTTTTTTTAAA
>NC_037679.1:80914909-80933137 GCF_003255815.1 Theropithecus gelada | reverse complement strand
TTTTCTTTATTTTTCATTATTATCATTGTTATTATTTTTAGAGACAGGGTCTCACTCTGTTGCCCAGGCTAGAGTGCAATGGCATGACCATAGCTCACTGCAGTGTTGCAGTTTTTTTTGACAGAGTCTCGCTCTGTTGTCCAGACTGGACTGCAGTGGCATGATCAGGACTCGCTGTAACCTCCACCTCCCAGGTTCAAGCGATTCTCCTGCCTCAGCCTCCCAAGTAGCTGGGATTACAGGCACGTGCCACCACACCCAGCTAATTTTTGTAGTTTTAGTAGGTTTAGGGGTTTCACCATGTTGGCCAGGCTGGTCTCGAACTCCTAACCTTAACCTGCCTCAGTCTCCCAAGGTGCTGGGATTACAGGCGTGAGCCACTGTGCCCAGCCTCACTGCAGTCTTAAACCCCTAGGCTCAAGTAGTCCTCCTACCTCAGTCACCAAAGTAGCTAGGATTACGGGTACACACCACCATGCCAATTTTGTTAAAGTTTTTTAGAGATGAGGTCTCACGATGTTGTCCAGGCTGGTCTTGAATTCCCGGGCTCAAATGATCCTCCCACCTCGGCCTCCCGAAGTGCTGGGATGACAGGCACAAGCCACCACACCCAGCCTTGAGCTGGGTTTTCTATCATTTGCAATCCAACGATTCCCAACCGAGGTAAGAGGCACAGAGGGGCAGGAGGCAGATGCGCATGGCACTGTAAGAGGGTCACGAATGCTAGGCTGCTGTTCATTCTGCAGAAAATGATCATCACTTAACTCAGGGAGTCTTTACCCAAACATAGTAAAAAAGGAGAAGCTCAGAGGAATGGGTTAAAACGTAACAGGGCTAACCAGCTCCCTCCCACCTGCTACAGGCCTGAAAGGAGCCCCGCCTCCTAGCGCAGGCTCTGACTCAGCGCAAGGCTGATCCGGAAAACAGGGTCAGGGTGAACTGACTGGGCTCAGCAGCGTATGCCGGGTCACGATGATACCAGGCTGTAAGCAGCTCTCTCCAGAACAAGGTGGCAATGACATCACTTGAGGGAGGGGACTTCTCTGAAGGGGGAAAATAGAAAGAACGTGGGCTTTGGAGTCAGAATGTCTGCTGTTCACATCCTGGTGTGGCCAAACATTCGCTGATGTCTCTGAATCTTGTAAAAATGGGGATCTCTTGGTCTGACGCACAGGTTGTTGAGGATAAAACGAGTGACATCACAGGAGTTCCTGGCACAGCTCTGAGCCTACAGGAGGCACTCAATGCATGTTTGTTCTCCTGGGAGAGAACACCTCCCTTTTAACCCCAGGTGGCACCAGGCATGCGGTAGGTGCTGGTTCCTTGCAACGGCCCTCCCAGGAATACTGCTGTCCCACAGTGTGGCTAAGGTGCTCTCCTGGGCTCACGGAGGAATGCGTAAGGAAGCCTTCTTACGTCTCCTGCCCTTTCTTCCCTCTTTCCCCTTCAATCTGAGCACCAGCAGGAAGGTGAGAGTTATATGAACCAGCTGTGCTAGGCCTGGGCATGGGCCTGTGCTAGGGGTGGGGAGGTTGCCAACTCCTACCCGTTCTTCTTGGGCAGGTAGGCCTCCATGTCGAAGAAGACGTCCTGCCGCTCCTTGATATTTGCGGCCATCTGCTGAACGAGCTCCGCCTCCTCCTGGCTGGTATGGCGTTTGCACCTGTGGACAGAGATGCAAGCACAGGGGAAGGGGTGTCACTCAGAGGGAGGAGGGCTATGGACTCCCCCAGTCCCAGCCTCCCACCTTCTACCCCAGTGCCTCCCACCTTCTACCCCGTGCCTCCGCCTTCTACCCCAGTGCCTCTTGCAACCACAGTTCCCTATCTCAACTCTCTGGGTTGGGGGAGTGATGCTGCCTCCCAGGTAGTCTTGTGACTTTCGGTAAATCCTTAAACCTCTCTGCCTTATTTTCCATACCTGAAAAACCGGGATAACCTCAAGTCTACCTCACAGACAATAGCCTGGTGAGGATTAAATGAGTAAGTACAGCATAGAGCATCTAGAATAATATTTGATAGTATGAGCTCAAGGGATAATTACTAACAATACTATTTTTCTTCTCATTTTTCTTTCTTTTTTTTTTTATGAGACAGAGTCTCGCTCTGTCACCCAGGCTGGAGTGCAGTGGCGCCATCTTGGCTCACTGCAAGCTCTGCCTCCCGCGTTCATGCCATTCTCCTGCCTCAGCCTCCCGAGTAGCTGGGATTACAGGCTCCTGCCATCACACCTGGCTAATTTTTTTGTATTTTTAGTAGAGACGGGGTTTCACTGTGTTAGCCAGGATGGTCTTGATTACCTGACCTCATGATCTGCCTGCCTCGGCCTCCCAAAGTGCCAGGATTATAGGCGTGAGCCACCACGCCCGGCCTTCGTCTCATTTTTCTAAAGAAATAGCTAGCAGGCATGATGTTATAGTCCCAGAACATACGCCTATGATCTCAGCACTTTGGAAGGCCAGGGCGGGAAGATCACTTGAGGCCAGGAGTTTGAGGCCAGCCTGACCAACATAGCAAGACCCAGTCTCTACAAAAAATTAATCAAAGAAAACAACCAAGGCCAGGCGTGGTGGCTCATACCTGTAATCCCAGCACTTTGGGAGGCTGAGGCAGGCCGATCACCTGAGGTCGGGAGTTCGAGACCAGCATGACCAACATGGAGAAACCCCGTCTCTACTAAAAATACAAAATAAGCTGGGCATGGTGGTGCATGGCTGTAATCCCACCTACTTGGGAGGCTGAGGCAGGAGAATCACTTGAACCTGGGAGGCAGAGGTTGCAGTGAGCCAAGATCGCACCATTGCACTCCAGCCTGAGTAACAAGAGCGAAACTCTATCTCAAAAAAAAAAAAAAAAAAAGACGGGGGAGGTGGTTAAGAAAACAACCAGGGGCTGGATGTGGTGGCTCATGCCTGTAATCCCACCACTTTGGGAAACTGAAGTGGGCAGATCACCTGAAGTCAGGAATTCGAGACCAGCCTGGTCAACATGGCAAAACCCTGTCTCTACTGAAAATATAAAAATTAGCTAGGCGTGGTGGCGGGCCCCTGTAATCCCAGCTACTTGGGAGTCTGAGGCAGGAGAATTGCTTGAACCCAGGAGGTAGAGGTTGCAGTGAGCCGAGATTGTGCCACTGCACTCCAGCCTGGGTGACACAGCGAGACTCTGACTCAAAAACAACAACAACAGTAACAAAAAACAACCACCAAGCATGGTGGTGCACGCCTGTAGTCCTAGTATTCATGAGGCTAAGGTGGGAGGATTGCTTGAGCCCAGGAGATCAAGGCTGTGGTGAGCCATGATTGCGCCACTGCACTCCAGCCTGGGTGACAGAGCAAGACCCTATCTCAAAAAAAAATAAGACCGGGCACAGTGGCTCACGCCTGTAATCCCAGCACTTTGGGAGGCCAAGGCAGGAGGATCGCTTGAGGTCAGGAGTTTGAGACCAGCCTGGCCAACATAGTGAAACCCTGTCTCTAGTAAAAGTACAAAAATTAGCTGGGCGTGGTGGCGGGCACCCGTAATTTCAGATACTCAGGAGGCTAAGACAGGAAGGAGAATTGCTTGAACCCAGGAGGCAGAGGTTGCAGTGAGCTGACATTGTGCCGCTGCACTCCAGCCTGGGCGACAGAGCGAGACTCCATCTCTGAATGAATGAATGAATGAATGAATCAATCAATCAATCAATATAATTTTAAAAAATAGAAATAAAGGAATAACCTGCCGGGCGCGGTGGCTCAAGCCTGTAATCCCAGCACTTTGGGAGGCCGAGACGGGCGGATCACGAGGTCAGGAGATCAAGACCATCCTGGCTAACACGGTGAAACCCCGTCTCTACTAAAAATACAAAAAACTAGCCGGGCGAGGTGGCGGGCGCCTGTAGTCCCAGCTACTCGGGAGGCTGAGGCAGGAGAATGGCGTAAACCCAGGAGGCGGAGCTTGCAGTGAGCTGAGATCCGGCCACTGCACTCCAGCCTGGGCGACAGAGCGAGACTCCGCCTCAAAAAAAAAAAAAAAAAAAAAAAAAAAAAGGAATAACCTACAGATTACCAAGAGGACAGACAGAAAGCCCCTGAAAGCATAAGCAGTCAACCAGTTAAGGTCTGTTATTCTTTGGTAACATGGAACTCTCAAAACTAGAAAACAAGCCAGCAGAGACATCTCAGAATGGCAGGGGTCCTTGGTCTAAGACCCTAACTCATGGGTCAACCTTCTAACTCAGTACTTCTCAACTGGGAGCAGCCGGCAATGCCTGGAGACATCTTGGTGGTCACACCTGGGGCGGAAGTGCTACTGGCATCGGTGGGCAGAGGCCAGGGATGCTACTCACTATCCCACAGTGCACTGCACAGCCCCCACAGCCCCATCAATAGTGCTGAGGTTAGCCATGTGCCCATCTGTGAAGCAATCACTGAGAATCTGAAAAACTCTGGACTGAAAAAACTCTAGACTCTGAGTCCTGCCATTACCAAGACGTGTTTTTCCAAAGCCACATCTGGTGATGTGTTTGCATGGGGCCATCCACACTCTCTACCCCTTAGTTGCAGGCCTCCATTTTCAAAATGGCCAGCCACACTGAGAGCTATAATCAGGACCTTCCTCCAAAATTGTCCACAAGGAAAGAGTTAACCAAGAGTCCCAGATTCTAAAATAGAAGCCTAGCTAAGTGACTTGGGACAAGTCACTTGGAGCCTCAGTTTCCCTGCCTGACAAGGGGGTCACTGCATCCACTGGGCCCCTTCACATACCAGGCAGGAAGGGACTTCCCAGACCTGGAGAAGTCAGGAAATGAACACGATCCAGGCCTGGGGAACCGAACTAAGCTATGAGCTCAAGCACATCTCCACCAGGGATGGCAACCTAGTGGCCACTACCCCAGAGACCCCAGTGGGGGGGACACCCCACACCCACGAAAGGACGCTGCCTGTTTACTTGTCCAGCAGGGCACCTTCCTATAACAGCACCCACCTTTCCCCTGGGAAACTACTCATCTTCTTCTCCCACCACCCACATGGCTGTCCCTCCACTTCCCAGGGCCACAGACTGAGCGCACGGCATGGGGCTGTCCAAGCAGCTTCTCAGTGATTGGTTCACAAATGGGCATTCAACCAATCCCAGCCAATGAGGACTAACCCAGAATGTCGGCTGAAGTACTGGGAAAAAGAAACTCTCGGCCAGACACAGTGGCGCACGCCTGTAATCACAGCTACTTGGGAGGCTGAGGCAGGAGAATCACTTGAACCCAGGAGACGGAGGCTGCAGTGAGCCGAGATCACGCCATTGCTTTCCAGCCTGGGTGACAGAATGAAAGACTCCATTTCAAGAAAAAAAAAAAAAAAAGAGAAACTCTCCTTCAGCCAGGGTGGCACAGCCAGCAGGAAGCAAGGTTAGAGAATATAAGCCTGGCACTGTTGGTGGAGGGGACAGTCACCCTGAGAGTGACACCAATCCAGAGGAAGGCAGAATTTAGAGGGAAAAAAGCAGATGCCCCAAAACACCCTTTGACCCCTGGATCCAGTGATGCCTGAAACAACTCCCAGTCCTGTCTTTTTCCACTGAGATTGCCATTCTCTGCTTCAGCCTGTTTTGAGTTGGGCTTCTGTCCCTCAGAACCAGAGCAGCCCATGGGCTGCAGCCGCACCTACCTCTGGAGTGTGAGCTTCAAGTCCTTGAGGTGCTTCTTCTGCTTACTGATGGAACTGCTACACAGCGTCTGCAGCGCAGCCAGCTCCTCCAGCTTCTGCTTGTAGATCCTGTGCGTCTCCTGGAGGACAGGGGACCACGGGGGAAGGTGTGCGGGAGAATGTGAACAGGTCATTTTCTTTTCTTTTCTTTTTGACAGAGTCTCGCTCTGTCACCCAGGCTGGAGTGCAGTGGCATGATCTCAGCTCACTGCAAGCTCTGTCTCCTGGGTTCGAGCAATTCTCCTGCCTCAGCCTCCCACGTAGCTGGGATTACAGGTGCCCACCACCATGCCCGGCTAATTTTTTTTTTTTTTTTTTCGTAGAGACGGGGTTTCACCATATTGGCCAGGCTGGTCTCAAACTCCTGACATTGTGATCCACCTGCCTGGGCCTCCCAAAGTTCTGGGATTACAGGCATGAGCCACCGCGCCCAGCCAGCTTATTGTTTTTAATGTCATGGTCTTCATCTCCCGTGTTGGTTTCCCTAAATTGTTGGTGTTTGTCTTAGAAGTCCAGAGATAAGGGGTTGTTTCCCTGCCTATGGTGTTATTTATTGGGAGGTGTGTGATGGTGGCAAAGTCAAGAAGTTACTGTGTTCTGTTCCCCCAGCACTGAGGCAAAGTCTCTTGTATTTTCCCATGGTGAAACCCCATCTCTACTAAAAATGCAAAAATTAGCCAGACATGGTGGCGGGCATCTGTAATCCCAACTACTTGGGAGGCTGAGGCAGGAGAATCACTTTAACCCAGCGGGTGGAGGTTGCAGTGAGCTAAGACCACGCCACTTCACTCCAGCCTGGGTGAAAGTGCGAAACTCCGTCTCAATAAAAATAAAAACAAAAAGAATAAGCCACTGCTCGCTTTGGCAGCACGTGTACTAGAATTGGAATGATACAGACAAGGTTAACATGGGCCCTGAGAAATTAAAAAACATTGAAAAACAAAGCAACGATAAACCAACAAACTCAAGTGACCTTTTTTTTTTTTTTAGCAGTTGGAGAGATGGATTTACCAGAGGGAGAGCAAAAGCGGATGGTCCAACAGTGAGCACAGAGGCTAAACTCCCCTGCCTGCCAAGCAAGGCACCTAGGTATGAAAGTTAAGTGAGGCCAGGCACGGTGGCTCATGCCTGTAATCCCAGCACTTTGGGAGGCTGAGGCAGGCGGATCATTTGAGGTCAGGAGTTCGAGACCAGCCTGACCAACATGGTGAAACCCTGTCTCCACTAAAAATACAAAAATTAGCCGGGCATGGTGGCAGATGCCTGTAGTCCCAGCTACTCAGGAGGCTGAGACAGGAGAATTGTTTGAATCTGGGAGTCGGAGGTTGCAGCGAGCTGAGGTCTGCCACTGCACTCCAGCCTGGGTGACAGAGCAAGACTCCATCTCAAAAAAAAAAAAAAAAAAAAAAAAGGAAGTCAGTAAATAAGGAAGAGGCAAAGGCTAAGAATTAACTAGATGACAATAAAAATGACAAGTGACTAGATGACAATTAGGAGAGACATCCAAGAATGCTGTGAATCACCTTGAATAGAGTGAGTCACCTTGGCCCACCCACTAGGAAGATAAAAGGGTGACTTCCCTCTGTCCTTCCTGGGCCCCCCAGGAAGGAAAAATCAATGCTTTTATTTAATGTTTTTATTTTTTTTAATTTTTATTTTTTTTATTTTTTGAGACGGAGTCTCGCTCTGTCGCCCAGGCTGGAGTGCAGTGGCCGGCTCTCAGCTCGCTGCAAGCTCCGCCTCCTGGGTTCACGCCATTCTCCTGCCTCAGCCTCCCGAGCAGCTGGGACTACAGGCGCCCACCACCTTGCCTGGCTAGTTTTTTTGTATCTTTTAGTAGAGACGGGGTTTCACCGTGTTAGCCAGGATGGTCTCGATCTCCTGACCTCGTGATCCGCCCGCCTCGGCCTCCCAAAGTGCTGGGATTACAGGCTTGAGCCACCGCGCCCGGCCAATGTTTTTATTTTAAAATAATTTCAAATTGGGCATGGTGGCTCACGCCTGTAATGCCAGCTACTCAGGAGGCTAAGGCATGAGAATTGCTTGAATCCAGGAGGCGGAGGTTGCAGTGAACTGAGATTATGCCACTGCACTCCAGAGTGAGACTCCGTCTCAAATACATATATAAATGAATAATAATAATAATAATAGTAATAATTTCAGACACAGGGGCTCATGCCTGTAATCCCAGAACTTTGGGAGGCCAAGGCAGGTGGATCACCTGAAGTCGGAAGTTTGAAACCAGCCTGACCAATGTGGAGAAACCCCATCTCTACTAAAAACACAAAATTAGCCAGGCGTGATGGCGCATGCCTGTAATCCCAGCTACTCAGGAGGCTGAGGCAGGAGAATCGCTTGAACCCAGGAGGCTTAGGTTGTGGTGAGCCGAGATCGCACCACTGCACTCCAGCCTGGGCAACAAGAGTGAAACTCCGTCTCAAAATAATAATGATTATAATAATAATTTCAAGTTTGCAGAATTACAAAAACAATACAAATAACTCGCTTCCACTCTTCACCCGGATTCACCAGCGGTTCCTTCATTCTGTATTTGCTTTATCCCCCATATATGCGTGCCTGCGTGTGCACACATGTGCATGCCTGCCTGTATGTTCTTTTTCTGTATCAGGCAGGCAATCGTAAGCCACAGCCGCAGGCCAAGTCTGGCTACCTAATTTTGTATGCTCAGTAAGACAGAAATGGGTTTTGCAGGGTTGAAAAAAAATCACTAGAATCTTTCATGGTGTGTGAAAATTATATAAATTGGCATTGCAGTATCCATAAATAAAGTTTTATTGGAACACAGCCACGCCCACCCATTTAAATATTCCGTGTGGCTGTGCTGGGACTCTAACAGCAAAACAAGTAGTTGTGACAGAGACCATATGGCCCATAAAGCTCAAAATTTTCACTATTTGGCTTTTTACCAAAAAGATTTGCCCACTCCTGTGCTAAACCATTTGGGAGTTAGTTGTAGACAACACACCTCTTTTCTCCTAAATAGTACAGTGTGTATCTAGTAAGAACAGCAATATTCTCTCAAATATCCATAGTACAATTATCAAACGCAACTGACCCTTAAATGACATGGGTTTCAACTGCATGTCCACTTATACACAGATTTTCTTCCACCTCTGCCACCCGTGAGACAGCAGACCAAGCCCTCCTCTTCCTCCTCCTGCTACTCCTCAATGTAAAGACACAAAGGATGAAGACCTTTACAATGGTCCACTTCCACTTACTGAAGAGTAAATATATTTTCTCTTCCTTATGATTTTCTTAATAACATTTTCTTTTCTCTAGCTTTTTTTTTTTCTTTAAGACAGACTCTCACTCTTGTTGCCTATGCTGGAGTGCAGTGGCATGATCTCCAATCACCACAACCTTCACCTCCCAGGTTCAAGTGATTCTCCTGTCTCAGCCTCCTGAGGGATTACAGGCATGTACCACCACGCCTGGCTAATTTTGTATTTTTAGTAGAGACAGGGTTTCTCCATGTTGGTCAGGCTGGTCTCGAACTCCGGACCTCAGGTGATTCACCTGCCTCAGCCTCCCAAAGGGCTGGCATTACAGGCGTGAGCCACCGTGCGGGGCCTCTCTAGCTTTCTTTATTGTAATAATACAATGTATAATGCATATATAAAATGTGTGTTAATCAACTGTCTCTGTTATCAGTGAGACTCTGCTCAACATTAGGCTGATAGAAGTTTTGTGGGAGTTGCCGGGCACATTGACTCATGCCTGTAATCCCAACACTTTGGGAGGCCAAGGTGGGTGGATCGCCTGAGGTCAGGAGTTTGAGACCAGCCTGACCAACATGGTGAAACCCTGTCTCTACTAAAAGTGCAAAAATTAGCCAGACATGGTGGAGGGCACCTGTAATCAGGAGGCTGAGGCAAGAGAATCACTTCAACCTGGGAGGCAGAGATTGCAGTGAGCTGAGATCACACAACTGCACTCTGTCTCCAAAAAAAAAAAAAAAAAAAATAGTAGTTTTGGAGGAGTCGAAAGTTTCTGGCCAGGCTGGGTGGTTCACACCTGCAATCCCTGCACTTTGGGAGGCTGTGGTGGGTGGATCACTTGAGGCCAGGTGTTCAAGACCAGCCTGGTCAACATGGTGAAACCCCATCTCTACTAAAAATACAAAAATTAGCCAGGTGTGGTGCGGGCGCCTGTAGTTCCAGATACTCGGGAGGCTGAGGTGAGATGATTACTTGAACCCAGGAGGTGGAGGCTGTAGTAAGCTGAGATCGTGTCACTGCACTCCAGCCTCAGTAACAGAGGGAGACTCTGTTCCAAAAAAAAAGTTATATACTTGGCTTTTCGACTGATTGGCACCCCTAACCCCACCTTGTTCAAGGGTCAATCGTCTAGAAAATGTAATGTTGATATAACACAATGCTATGGCCTCACATACCACTCAAATTCAAATTTTGTTGACTGTCTCTTTTATGGCAATTTTCCTTCAGATCTTGGATCCAATTCAGTCTCATGCCTTCTGGTACTGTTCATGTCTCTTTACTCTCCTTTAATCTAGAACAATCTCCCAATCTCTGCCTTTCGTGAATTTAAGTTTGTTATTGTTTTTTGTTTTTTTTTTTTTTGAGACGGAGTCTGGCTCTGTCGCCCGGGCTGGAGTGCAATGGCCGGATCTCAGCTCACTGCAAGCTCCGCCCCCCGGGTTTACGCCATTCTCCTGCCTCAGCCTCCCGAGTAGCTGGGACTACAGGCGCCCGCCGCCTCGCCCGGCTAGTTTTTTGTATTTTTTAGTAGAGACGGGGTTTCACCGTGTTCGCCAGGATGGTCTCGATCTCCTGACCTCGTGATCCGCCCGTCTCGGCCTCCCAAAGTGCTGGGATTACAGGCTTGAGCCACCGCGCCCGGCCTGTTTTTTGGTTTTTGAGACAGAGTTTGACTCTTGTCGCCCAGGCCAGAGTACAGTGGTGTGATCTTGGCTCACTGCAACCTCTGCCTCCCAGGTTCAAGCGATTCTCCTGCTTCAGCCTCCCAAGTAGCTGGGATTACAGGTGCCACCATACCCAGCTAATTTCTGTATTTTTAGTAGAGACGGATGGGGTTTCACCATGTTGACCAGGCTGGTCTGGAACTCCTGACCTCAAATGATCCTCCCACCTCGGCCTCCCAAAGTGCTGGGATTACAGGCATGAGCCACCGTGCCTGGCCGAATTTAAGTTTTTAAAGCGTTTGGTCCAGTTTTCTGGAAGAATGTCCCCCAGTGGGGGTTTGTGGATGTTTCCTCATGATTTGAGGCATGCATGGGTACCAGCATGTTACTAAAAGGATGTTGTGCCCTTATTAGTGGCTCCTGCCAGGAGGGACACCATATCCATGATGCTAACTTTGCTGGGTAAAGGCAGCCAGGAGGCCCACCCAGCTTCTGCACTATGTAGTGTCCAACTTTCCATTGGCAATTAACAAGTTATCTGTGTGAAGAAAGGCTGTGTTTTAATCACTTTTGAATTCTTCAGTGCTAAACAGCCCTCTATGTCCAACAAATACCTGCTGATAACGAAACCAGACAAGGAGGACAGAGGTGGAGAGATCCTGCCCAGACAATGCAGCCTTGGGGAAGACAGGGCCCTGGCTTGAGAGGCTGCTGTGAGATAAGGGCCCTGCACCCCTCCTGGTGGCCTTTGGTGCTGGTTCCTGCCATGAAGAGACAAGACCAGGGCTACAAAATCAGCTGCCAGATGCTCATCAGGACCTCATCTGTTTCAATTAATATTTAATGTCACAAGTAAAACATGAAGACATCATCCTTGTTAAAAATTAAAACACTGCAGCTATGGCTGAGGTCTGCTTTTTTTTTTTTTTTTTTTTTTGAGATGGAGTCTCGCTCTGTCACCAGGCTGGAGTGCAGTGGCGCGATCTCGGCTCACTGCAACCTCCGCCTCCTGTGTTCAAACGATTCTCCTGCCTCAGTCTCCCAAGTAGCTGGTATTACAGGTGTGCACCACCATGCCTGGCTAATTTTCATATTTTTATATTTTTAGTAAATTTTTAGAATAGATTACAGGTGTGAGCCACTGTGCCCGGATTTTTTTTTTTGGAGACAGGGTCTCACTCTATCACCCAGGATGGAGTACAGTGGCTTGATCTCGGGTCACTGTAACCTCCACCTCCCGGGTTCAAGTAATTATCGTGCCTCAGCCTCCCAAGTAGCTGGGACTACAGGCGTGCACAACCATGCCCAGCTAATTTTTGTATTTTTAGTAGAGATGGGGTTTCACCATGTTGACTAGGCTGGTCTCGAACTCCTGGCCTCAAGTGATCCACCCATCTTGGCCTCCCAAAGTGCTGGGGTTACAGATGTGAGCCACTGCACCCGGCAACTTCTGCAAGTTCTGAACCACATATTTCATTAGGAACTGCTTGCCGTCCACTCTCTCTTCCCTGGCTAGGAAATGCAACAAAGGGCTCAGTTACCTTGAAGCCAGAAGCGGCAGAGCCCATTGCCCCTCCCCAACCAAACTAACCTGAGTCCCAGTGCAGCCTCATGGGACACAGCTTCTCAACTGTGATTTCTTTCTTTTTTGAGACAGTCTTGCTCTGTCACCTACGCTGCAGTGCAGTGGCACAATCTCGGTTTACTGCAACCTCCGCCTCCTGGGTTCAAGTGATTCTCCTGCCTCAGACTCCCGAGTAGCTGGGATTAAGGGCGCATACAACCACACCCAGCTAATTTTTGTAGTTTTAGTAGAAACGGGGTTTCATCATGTTGGTCAGGCTGGTATCAAACTCACGACCTTGGGTAATCTGCCCACCTCGGCCTCCCAAAGTGCTGGGTTTACAGGCGTGAGCCACTGTGCCCCGCCCACTGTGATGGTTTTAAAACATGGCCACTTATTCTTTATCATGCCTCACATAGACAGGCAGTGCCTCTGTTCACTCCCCTTAAATCTAGGTACGCTTGTGACTAGTCTGACAATAGAATATGGCAGAATTGACACTACATAACTTCTGAGAAAAAGTCACGGAAGGCCCTGTGGCTTCCACCTAAGTTCCTGGAGCAACTAAGTAAGTGGAACTACTTGCTCTTGGAGCAAAAAGTACAGCTATCCTGAGGCAACCATGCTATATGAAGCTTTAGCCACACAGAGAAGTCCCGTGTAGTCACTCCAATCAATAGTCCCAACTAAGACAAATCTTGTCAGTCCCACATAGGTTCCAGACACGTACATAAACAAACATCCAGGCAGGGCGCAGTGGCTCGCCCCTGTAATCCCAGCACTTTGGGAGGCTGAAGCAGGAGGATTACCTGAGGTTAGGAGTTTGAGATCAGCCTTGCCAACATGATGAAACCTCATCTCTATTAAAATTACAAAAATTAGACAGCACGGTGGTGCATGCCCGTAATCCCAGCTACTCGGGAGGCTGAGGCAGGACTGCTTGAACCTGGGAGGTGGAGGTTGCAGTGTGCTGAGATCGTGCCACTGCGCTCCAGCCTAGTCGACAGAGGGAGACTGTCTCAAAAAGAAAAAGAAGACCGGGCGCGGTGGCTCATGCCTGTAATTCCAGCACTTTGGGAGGCCGAGGCAGGCGGATCACCTGAGGTCAAGAGTTTGAGACTAGCACGGCCAACATGGTGAAACGTCGTCTCTACCAAAAATACAAAAAAAATTAGCTGGACATGGTGGTGGGCACCTGTAGTCCCAGCTACTCGGGGAGACTGAGGCAGGAGAATCGCTTGAACCCAGGAGATAAAGGATGCAGTGAGCCTAGATCGCACCACTGCACTTCAGCCTGGGCGACTGAGTGAGACTCCATCTCCAAAAAAATTAAAGGAGGGGGGATGGCGGGGGCAAGTTCCCCAGTCTCGTGAGAAGTGCGTTTAGTCTTCACGCCAACTTCCACGCTGTGGCCCCTGCTTTCTGTGTAAGCCTCTCCAGAAAGACAAGATGGTGAAGGAGCTGAACCTGATGAAGAGTCAGTGAGTGGGGCACCTCTTCCTGTACCTCCAAAGAGAAGAATTAAAAGAAATATATTCAGGCTGACTCAGACTAATTTCAGAGAGAGGACTTCCAGCCCTAAGGCATGTATTTGATAAGGCAGAATCCAAAGGTAAAGGTCATGAGGCTGAAGACTTGAAGACTCTAATCAGACACATGGAGCACTGGGCACACAGGCTATTCCCTAAACTGCAGTTTGAGGATTTTATTGACAGACGAATACCTGGGAAATAAAAAGGAAGTTCAAACCTGTTTAAAATGAATTCAACTTGATCTCCCTATTTTACGTGAAGATTTTGTTACCAATAATGATGAAGTTGTGGGAAATAATGGACATGATGTATCTGCTACTGAATGAGATCCCTTTCTGATAAACTCATCTGAAAGTGAGATGTTTGCTTCTGAGTCAAGTAGAAGCCTAACAGAAGAGCAACAACAAAGAACTGAGAGAAATAAACAACTGGCCTTGGAAAGAAGGAAGGCAAAGCTGCCGAGTAATAGTCCCTAGGAAATGATATGTTAATGAATACACAAGGGGCACAGACAGTTGAAGAGGTTAATACTGATGATGATCAAAAGGAGAAGTCAAATGGACTTCTAGACAATCCATGAAGACATTCTAGACAATCCATGTAACGATGGTCCTGCTAATGGTTTAAATGAAGAGGGGTAATTAAAATTTAGAGGAAACACTGCTGGACCAGTCTGTTTAAAATGTGCAACAATAACTTGATGCCTCATCCGGAAATGTTACTGAAGCTAGGTAAGTTTCCATTAAGAGAAAATATATCTGTTAATTTACCACCCTGCAAGCTTGGTGTTACTATGTATTTTTTCTTCTTTGAGTGAAAGTCCTTAGGTAGTAAAACTTTTATAGATTCTTGTTTAAAGTCTGGTAATATGGCAGGGCCCACTGTAATCCCAACACTCTGGGAGGCCAGTGCGGGTGGATCACAAGGTCAGGAGTTCAAGACCAGCCTGACTAACATGGTGAAACCCCATCTCTACGAAAAATATAAAAATTAGCCGGGCGTGGTGGTATGTGCCTGTAATCCCAGCTACTCAGGAGGCTGAGGCAGAAGAATCACTTGAACCCAGGAGGTGGAGGTTGCAGTGAGCCGAGATCGTGCCACTGTACTCCAGCCTGGGTGACAGAGCAAGACTTGGTCTCAAACAAAACAAAACAAAAAAGGCCGGGCGCGGTGGCTCATGCCTGTAATCCCAGCACTTTGGGAGGCCGAGGCGGGTGGATCACAAAGTCAACAGAGGGAGGCCATCCTGGCCAACATAGTGCAACCCTATCTCTACTAAAAATACAAAACTTAGTTGCGCATGGTGGCATGCACCTGTAGTCCCAGCTACTCAGGAGGCTGAGGCAGGAGAACTGCTTGATCCCAGGACGTGGAGGTTGCAGTGAGCCGAGATCGCACCACTGCACTCCAGCCTGGCGACAGAGTGAGACTCTGTCTCAAAAAAAATCTGGTAATATGGTATTTATTTGTAGTTATGCTTATCACTTTATTTAAATCTATTTATTCTCTCTAGTGTTTGTTTTTATAGAGATATGACTTCATAAAATGACTAGTATAAACTGGTAATAAGCAGTTTCTGCTGCTGGTCTGCCATTGAATGCCTTGTTTTCACTAAGTTGGAAGGTTTTGTTTCTGGGGTTCTTTTGTTTGTTTGTTTTTGAGATGGAGTCTTGCTCTGTCACCTAGGCTAGAGTGCAGTGGTGTGATCTCGGATCACTGCAACCTCTGCCTCCTGGGTTCAAGCGATTCTCCTGCCTCAGCCTCCCAAGTAGCTGGGACTACAGGTGCATGCCACCACGCCCAATTAATTTTTTGTATTTTACTGCTCCTTGAAGAGCAGGGCTAACCCATGGACAGCATGTCCACAGTAGCCTGGGTGAAGTTATGTACATATATATTGAATATTAATTCTTTTTTTTTCTCTTTTTTTGAGATGTAGTTTTGCTCTTGTCACCCAGGCCGGAGTGCAATGGCACTATCTCAGCTCGCTGCAACCTCCACCTCCTGGGTTCAAGTGTTTCTCCTGCCTCAGCCTCCCAAGCACCTGGGATTACAGGCACCTGCCGTCATGCCTGGCTAATTTTTGTATTTTTAGTAGAAACGGGTTTCGCCATGTTTGCCAGGCTGGTCTCAAACTCCTGACCTCAGGTGATCCACTCATCTCAGCCTGGCAAAGTACTGGGATTACAGGTGTGAGCCACGGCACCCAGCCTGTCCATTTTTTTTTTTTTTTTTTTTTTAAGACGGAGTCTCGCTTTGTCGCCCAGGCTGGAGTGCAGTGGCCGGATCTCAGCTCACTGCAAGCTCCGCCTCCTGGGTTCACGCCATTCTCCCGCCTCAGCCTCCCGAGTAGCTGGGACCACAGGCGCCCGCCACCTCGCCCGGCTAGTTTTTTGTATTTTTTAGTAGAGATGGGGTTTCACCGTGTTAGCCAGGATGGTCTCGATCTCCTGACCTCGTGATCCGCCCATCTCGGCCTCCCAAAGTGCTGGGATTACAGGCTTGAGCCACCGCGCCCGGCCCCATTTTTTAAAAGAAGTAAAAATAAAACTTATTTTGCAAACTAAAAAACAAGAAAGAAAGAAAAAGAAACTTTCATGGCCAGGCGTGGTGGCTCACACCTGTAATCCCAGCACAGGTGTGACTGGGAGGCCAAGGTGGGTGGATCATGTGAGGTCAGGAGTTTGAGACCAGCCTGACCAACATGGAGAAACCCCATCTCTACTAAAAGTACAAAACTAGCCAGGTGTGGTGGTTCATGCCTGTAATCCCAGCTACTCGGGAAGCTGAAGCAGGAGAATTGCTTGAACCCAGGAGGCGGAGGTTGCGGTGAGCCAAGATCACACCACTGCACTCCAACCTGGGCAACAAGAGCGAAACTCCATCTCAAAAAAAAAAAAAAAGAAAGAAAAGAAATCCCCAGAAGATTCCAGCCCCAGCCACGTGAGTTACCCCTCGCTACTCGAGTCCTCCCAGAAAAGGCACCAGACATCATAGAGCACAGTCAAGCTTTCTTCTGTGCTCTGTCTACATTCCTGACCCACAGAATCCCCAAGCATCAGGCAACAGTTGTTTTATGCACCGGAGATAACAAACCCCACTCACCCTGGGCCACGCTGCCCTCTGGACTGTCACGTGACAAAGAAACTACTTCATTCCTGGCATTTTACTTTCAGGTCTCTTTGTGACAGCAGCGTAGCTTATACCCTAAACACATTCTTTGGGTTTTTAAAAAGTATATATATATATATATATTTTTTTTTTTTTTTTTTTTTTTTGAGACGGAGTCTTGCTCTGTCGCCCAGGCTGGAGTGCAGTGGCCGGATCTCAGCCCACTGCAAGCTCCGCCTCCCGGGTTCATGCCATTCTCCTGCCTCAGCCTCCCGAGTAGCTGGGACTACAGGCGCCCGCCACCTCGCCCGGCTAGTTTTTTGTATTTTTTTAGTAGAGACGGGGTTTCACCGTGTTAGCCAGGATGGTCTCGATCTCCTGACCTCGTGATCCGCCCGTCTCGGCCTCCCAAAGTGCTGGGATTACAGGCTTGAGCCACCGCGCCCGGCCGTAAAAAGTATATTAACAGTATCAAATGTATACATTAGATTCCATAACTTGCTTTTCTCACTCAGTAATATGTCTTGGAGATCTACGCACAATATATGGGGCCAGGTGTGGTGGCTCACACCTGTAATCCTAGCACTTTGGGAGGCCGAGGTGGGCAGATCACTTGAGGTCAGGAGTTGGAGACCATAGTGGCCAACATGGCGAAATCCTGTCTCTACTAAAAATACAAAAATTAACCAGGTGTAATGGTGCATACCTGTAATCCCAGCTACTTGGGAGGCTGAGGCATGAGAGTTGCTTGAACCCAAGGCAGAGGTTGCAGTGAGCCGAGGTCACACCACTGCACTCCAGCCTGGGCAACAGAGTGAGACTCTGTCTCAAAAAAAAAAAAAAAAAAAAAGGCCGGGCGTGGTGGCTCAAGCCTGTAATCCCAGTACTTTGGGAGGCCGAGGCGGGTGGATCACGAGGTCAGGAGATCGAGACCATCCCTGGCTAACATGGTGAAACCCCGTCTCTACTAAAAATACAAAAAACTAGCCGGGCGTGGTCGCGGGCGCCTGTAGTCCCAGCTACTCGGAGGCTGAGGCAGGAGAATGGCGTGAACCCGGGAGGCGGAGCTTGCAGTGAGGTAAGATCACGCCACTGCACCCCAGCCTGGGCGACACAGCGAGACTCCGTCCCAAAAAAAAAAAAAAAAAGAATATATGGATGCACTCCACTCTTTAGTGCTGTGCATATTTTGTGCTGCAGATATACTCCAGTTTCTTTAGTCCTTCCCCTAGTGCTGGATATTTATGTTGCTTCCTGTGTCTGACTATAACCAACAATACAATATTGAATCATATCCTTGCACGGCCTCTCTGGGCACACAGGCAGGTGTGTCTCTAGAGTAGATTTCTCTGGGGGAAGAGAGGTAAAATTGTGGGTCAGAGGCTACAGGCTTTTTATTAGATTTTTTTTTTTTTTTTTTTTTTTTTTTTTT
>NC_037679.1:80887625-80914810 GCF_003255815.1 Theropithecus gelada | reverse complement strand
TTTTTTTTTTTGAGACGGAGTCTCGCTCTGTCACCCAGGCTGGAGTGCTGTGGCCCGATCTCAGCTCACTGCAAGCTCCGCCTCCCGGGTTCCCGCCATTCTCCTGCCTCAGCCTCCCGAGTAGCCGGGACTACAGGCGCCCGCCACCTCGCCCGGCTAGTTTTTTTTGTATTTTTTAGTAGAGACGGGGTTTCACCGTGTTAGCCAGGATGGTCTCGATCTCCTGACCTCGTGATCCGCCCGTCTCGGCCTCCCAAAGTGCTGGGATTACAGGCTTGAGCCACCGCGCCCGGCAATTTTTTGTATTTTTAGTAGAGACAGGGTTTCACTGTGTTAACCAGGATGGTCTCGATCTCCTGACTCTGTGATCCACCCGCCTCGGCCTCCCAAAGTGCTGGGATTACAGGTGTGAGCCACCGCGTCCAGCCTTGTTATTAGATTTAATGAATCTTGGCAAACTGCCCTTCAGAGTAGCTATATCAATTTATACTCCCACCCACAGCATATAACAGCTGTCCATATCTCAGCAACACTCCATGCTATAAACATTTAATTTTTTCCAGGTACTTTTCTAATGTTCCACTGGTGATGGTGACTGGATAAGGATGGTTAATCCGTGGGCGTTCCCACAATATTGTCCCCTGATATAACGGGTCATTCCTACTCCCCTGCTATTCTCTCGCTCTGTCATTGGCCAGTCATTTCGGGGGTGGGGGGTGGTGGGGAGGGATCCCTCACTGGAGGTCACGCACACCTAGTCCACCCCCAGCCTTAGCTCTAGGCTCAGGATTTGCCAGCCACGAGGAGGACAACATGGAGTGAGGGGAGCCACAAACAAGGACCTTAGTGTGACACATTCTCCACCCCCAAGACATTCCACGCCCACACCAAGTCTTCATGGATTCCACCCTTGTGCCAGCCTCACAAGCAATGGGAAAGGTCATCAATTCATTTCTTGTATCCTTACTCTTTTCCAGACTTTCTTTCTTTTTGAGATTGAGTCTCACTCTGTTGCCCAGGCTGGAGAGCAGTGGCCCGATCTCAGCTCACTGCAACCTCTGTCTTTTGGGTTCAAGCGATTCTCCTGCCTCAGCCTCCTGAGTAGCTGGGACTATAGGCGCCTGCCACCACACCCAGCTAATTTTTGTATTTTTAGTAGAGACAGGGTTTCACCATGTTAGCCAGGCTGGTCTCAAACTCCTGACCTCAGGTGATCTGCCCGCCTCGGCCTCCCAAAGTGCTGGGATTACAGGCACGAACCACCATGCCCAGCCTCTCTTTCGTTTTTTAATTGTGGTAAAATATACATAACTCTTAACCATTGGTAAATGTTTTAAATTATGATAAAATGCACAAGAAATTTACCATCTTAATTATTTTAAGTGTACAATGTGATGGCATTACACTCACACTGTGGTACAGTCATGTGTCGCTTAACAAACAGGATCGTTCTAAGAAATGCATCATCAGGCGATGTTGTCATTATGCAGACGTCAGAGCACACCTACAGAAACCTGGATGGTCTAGCCTACCACTCCCAGGCTACCAACCTACACAGCATGCTACTGTACTCAAAACTGTAGCAGACTGGAACACAGTGGTAAGTATTCATGTATCTAAATGTATCTAAACAGGGCCGAGGGCAGATCACTTGAGGCCAGGAGTTTGAGACCAGCCTGGCCAGTATGGCAAAACCCTTCTCTACTAAAATACTACAAAAATTAGCCAGGCATGGTGGTACCCGCCTGTAATCTCAGCTACTCAGGAGGCTGAGGCTGAAGAATCGCTTGAGCTGGGGAGGCAGAGGTTGCAGTGAGCCTAGACTGCACCACTGCACTCCAGCCTGGGCAGCAGAGCAAGACTCCATCTGAAAAAATAAAACAAATGTATCGAAACATAGACAAAGGTACAGTAAAAACACAGCATCACAATCTTATGGGACCACTGTCTTTGACAGACATGTCAGTATGCGATGTGTGACTATACCACCATCCATTTCCAGAACTTTTTCATCATGCCAAACAGAAACCATGAACCCATCAAACAATTCCCCATTTCACCTTCCCTTCAGCCCCTGGCAACCACTACTCTGTCTTCCAACTCTATGAAACTCTATGAATATGACTACTCTAGGTACCACCTATAAGTGGAATCACACAGTATGTGTCTTTTTTTTTTTTTTTTCAGACAGTTTCGCTCTTGCTGCCTAGGCTGGAATGCAATGGTGTGATCCCGGCTCACCAAAACCTCCACTTCCTGGGTTCAAGCAATTCTCCTGCCTCCGCCTCCCAAGTAGCTGGGATTACAGACATGTGCCACCACACCCAGCTAATTTTTGTATTTTTAGTAGATGGGGTTTCTGCATGTTAGTCAGGCTGGTCTCGAACTCCCAACCTCAGCTGATCTGCCCACCTCGGCCTCCCAAAGTGCTGGGATTACAGGCATGAGCCACTGTGCCTAGTCTTTTTCTTTTTTTTTGACAGTGTCTCGCTCTGTCACCAGGCTGTAGTGGTGCGATCTCAGCTCACTGAAACCTCTGCCTCCTGGTTTTTAGTGATTCTCCTGCCTCTGCCTTCCAAGTAGCTGGGGCTACAAGCATCCAGTACCATGCCCAGCTAATTTTTGTACTTTTTTAAAGTAGAGATGGGGTTTCACCATGTTGGCCAGGGTGGTCTCGATCTCCTGACCTCATGATGTGCCCGCCTCGGCCTCCCAAAGTGCTGGGATTACAGGTGTGAGCCACTGCACCCGGCCCAGTATGAGTCCTTTAATGACTGGCTTATTTATCACTTAGCATAATGTGCTCCAGCCTCATCCGTATTGTGGTGTGTATCAGAATTTCCTTCCTTCTTTTTTTTTTTTTTTTTTTGAGCTGGAGTCTCACTCTGTTGCCAGGCTGGAGTGCCGTGGCCCAATCTCGGCTCACTGCAACCTCCACTTCCTGGGTTCCAGCAATTCTCCTTCCTCGGCCTCTTGAGTAGCTGGGATTACAGGTGCCTGCTACCATGCCCAGCTAATTTTTGTATTTTTAGTAGAGATGGGGTTTCACCATGTTGGCCAGGATGGTCTCGATCTCTTGACCTTATGATCCGCCCGCCTCGGCCTCCCAAAGTGCTGGGATTACAGGCGTGAGCCACCGCGCCTGGCCAGAATGTCCTTCCTTTTTAAGGCTAGCAGTCCACTGTATGGACAAGCCACATTTTATTTCTCCATGCCTCCAAGGATGGATGGAAGGTGGGTCGCTTCCATCTTTTGGCTGTTGTGAATAATGCTGCTGTGAGCGTGGGTGTACACATATCTTTCTAAGACCCCGCTTTCAATATTTCAAAAGATGGGATCTCTGTCGCCCAGGCTGCAGTGCAGTGGCACAATCATGGCTCACTGCAGCCTCAAACTCAAGTGATCCTCCCACCTCAGCCTCCCAAGTAGCTGGAACTACAAGCATGTGCCACCACGCTTTTTTTTTTTTTTTTTTTCTTGTAGAGATAGTCTCACTATGTTGCCCAGGCTGATCTCCAACTCCTGGGCTGACACTATTCTCCCACTTCAGCCTCCCAAAGTGCTGGGATTACAGGTGTGAGCAACCACATCCCACCTGCTTTCAGCTGTTTTAGGTATATACCCCGGAAGTGGAATTGCTGGACCATATGGTAATTCTATGTTTAATTTTTTGAGGAACCGCCATACTGTTTTCTACGTGGCTGTCTTGATGCACCATGCATGGGGCATTTCTACCAGGCAGAGGAGATACAATCCCAGTCTTCCCTTGGAGTCCCTGGCTACTCTTTGCACATCAGGATGTCTCCAGCAGGCCCTCAGTTAGACCTGTGCTTTGAGATGCTTTTTCTGGGAGCAGGGTTGTGCTTTAAGATGCTTTTTCTGGGAGCAGGGTGAGCCAACGGAGGCACTGCAAGCCTCCAAGCAACCTTGGCCCTGTGGCCTTGAATGGAACCAGCTGGCCAGATGAAGGCCCTTGTTTTTGCCAATCAGGCAGCCATTCCCCTTCTGGTTAACGTCCCCATAGTTTTTTTAGGGACCCATCCCTCTGCCACACTCAGTCCATGAAATGTGGCTAGAAGCGGGGTTAGGCCTGCCCATAGGCTCCAGGAGAGAGCACGTGGCCCAAGCCTGGCCAATCAGAACATCGGCCTCCCGACCCAGCAGGTAATTCACGGATGGGCCTCTGGAATCAGCAAAACTCAGTGGAAGAGCTTTTATAAGAACTGCTGAGAAAGAGAACCTCTTCCCCCCAGTTTTGAAGGTAGCAAGATGGGGACCCAGAGCTCATAGGGCTGTCTTGCAGTCGCTGGAGGACCTAGCCTGAGAATGAACCCAGTTTGGGAAAACAAGGCAGAGAGGTAGATAAAAGCAGAGCCCTAGTGATTGCTTTTGAGCTCCTGGAACTGCTCACACCTGAAGGCAGCACGCTTCTGACTTCCTAATTACATAAGCAAACACATTCTGCGCTGTTTTGTTTTACTTTCCCAGTTGGGGCTGAGCATCCCCATTTCAGAACTGAGTGTTGGCCCGGCACGGTGGCTCATGCCTGTAATCCCAGCACTTTGGGCGGCTGAGGTGGGCGGATCATCTGAGGTCAGGAGTTCGACACAAGCCTGGCCAACATGGTGAAACCCCGTCTCTACTAAAAATACAAAAATTAGCCAGGCCTTGTGGCACTCGCCTGTAATCCCAGCTACTCAGGAGGCTGAGGCAGGATAATCACTTGAACTCGGAAAGCAGAGGTTGCAGTGAGCTGAGATCGCACCACTGCGCTCCAGCCTGGGTGACAGAGGGAGACTCTGTCGTAGGAAAAAAAAAAAAAAGTGTCAAAAACCAGATTAATATGGCAAAGAATAGAACTTTCCTTCTGGGCAAAGTTAAGTACACTTAGTTAAGAAAAGAAGCTCTGAACCTTGGACTCATTGTTACCAATCTCTTAACCAGGGGAGTCTTTTTTTTTTTTTTCTTTTTTTGAGACAAGGTCTCTCTCTGTCATGCAGGCTGGAAGGGCAGTGGTGCAATCACAGCTCACCACAGCCTCAACCTCCCCAACTCAAGCGATCCTCCTGCCTCAGTCTCCTGAGAAGCTGGGACCATGGGCATGCACCACCACACCTGGCTCATTTTTTATTTTTTTGCAGGGATGGGGTCTCATTATGCTGTCCAGGCTGGTCTCAAACTCCTGGGTTCAAGCAATCCTCTTGCCTTGGCCTCCCAAAGTACTGAGCCATGGCCCCTAGATGTCATCCTAAAGATGTGAAAAACCAGGGACTTGGAGGCTGCTTGAATGATTCCTTCATCAAGCTAGGAACTAAGCAGCACCCCAAAAAATGCGTATCTCTAAACACCCACATTGGGTGTTTTTCTACCGAACTGAGAAACTAAAGCATTTTTAAATTATTTTTATCTATTTATTTTGAGACCGGGTTATGAAACTAATTTTTGTATTTGTAGTAGAGATGGGTTTTTCCATGTTGCCCAGGCTGATCCACCTGCCTTGGCCTCCCAAAGTGCTGGGATTACAGGTGCAAGCCACTGTGCCCAACCTGAGCTTTTTTTTTTTTTTTTTGAGACAAAGTCTCAATCTGTTGCCCAGGCTGGAGTGCAATGGCACGACCTCAGTTCACTACAACCTCCGTCTCCTGGGTTCAAGCAATTCTCCCTGCCTCAGCCTCCCGACTAGCTGGGATTACAGGCACGTACCACCACGCCTGGCTAATTTTTGTATTTTTTTAGTAGAGATGGAGTTTCACCATATTGGTCAGGTTGGTCTCAAACTCCTGACCTCAGGTGATCCACCTACCTCAGCCTTCCCAAGTGGTGGGATTACAGGCATGAATGAGCCACTGCACCTGGCCTGAAGCATCATTTTTTTTTTTTTTTTTTTTTTTTTTGAGACGGAGTCTTACTCTGTCGCCTAGGCTGGAGTGCAGTGGCCGGATCTCGGCTCACTGTAAGCTCCGCCTCCCAGGTTCACGCCATTCTCCTGCCTCCGCCTCCCGAGTAGCTGGGACTACAGGCGCCCGCCACCTCGCCCGGCTAGTTTTTTGTATTTTATTTTTTGGTGGTCTTGATCTCCTGACCTCGTGATCCGCCCATCTAGGCCTCCCAGAGTGCTGGGATTACAGGCGTGAGCCACCGCGCCCGGCTGAAGCATCATTTTTAACAACTTCATTGATATATAATTTACATGCCATACAATTCACACATTTTAAGAATATAATTCAGGGATTTTTATACGTTTACCAGGTTGTACAACCATCACCACATCTCGTGTTAGAACCTTCTATCACCCAGTAAGATCCCTGGTGTCTCTTCACAGTCACTCTCCATCTCCCCTTCTTCCTAACCCACAGCAACCTTTAACCGGCTTTCTGTCTCTAGAGGCTTTTTTGTTGTTTTTTTGGTTTTGTTTTTGAGACAGTCTCGCTGTTGCCCAGGCTGGAGTGCAGTGGCGTGATCTCTGCTTGCCGCAACCTCCGCCTCTCAGGTTCAAGCCACTCTCCTGCCTCAGCCTCCCAAGTAGCTGGGACTACAGGTGCGCATCACCACGCCCAGCTAATTCTTGTATTTATAGTAGAGATGCGGGTTCACCATGTTGGCCAGGTTGGTCTGGAACTCCTGACCTCAGGTGATCTGCCCTCCTTGGCCTCCCAGAGTGTTGGGATTACAGGCGTGAGCCACCATGCCTGGCCCTGTCTCTAAAGTTCTGTCATTTCTACATATTTCATATAAATGGAATCATACAGCATGGGGTTTTTGCATCTGGCCTGACTTAGCATCATGTTTTTGTAGCATGGATCTGTTTTGTTTTGTTTCCTTTTATTGCTAGTTAGCAATAAAAATGTGGCCCAGAAGTTGTTTGGGTTGTTTTGACTTTTTGGTTACTGTATCGTGAATGCTGCTGCTATGAAGATCCAATGTCATATAAGTCTGTGTGGACCTGTCTTTTCATTTCTCTTGGGTAGATAGCTAGGAATGGAATTGCTGGGTCATATGGTAAATTTCTGTCTAACTTTTAAAGAAGATGCCAAACTGCTATTTTTATTTCTAACCTTGGCAGCAGTAGATTCGAACACGAGAGACACTCATCCCAAAATGGGAGGCAGCTCTCTGCAGACAGTGCAGGGACCATCAGCATATATATATATATATATTTTTTTTTTTTTTTTTTTTTCCTGAGACAGTGTCTCGCTCAGTTCCCCAGGCTGGAGTGCAGTGGCGCGATCTCGGCTCACTGCAAACTCTGCCTCCTGGGTTCACGCCATTCTCCTGCCTCAGCCTGCCGAGTAACTGGACTACAGGTGCCCGCCACCACACCGGGCTAATTTTTTTTTTGTATTTTTAGTAGAGATGGGGTTTCACCGTGTTAGCCAGGATGGTCTCGATCTCCTGACCTCGTGATCCACCCGTCTCAGCCTCCCAAAGTGCTGGGATTACAGGCGTGAGCCATCACGCCCGGCCAGGGACCACCAGCACATTAAATATGATTGACTCCCACCATCAAGTCCCTGGCTCTAGAAATTTAACTCAAGAGTGCTGGGGGCACAGACAGGCAGCTGTGGAAGAAGAAAATCCATTCTGCAGCACAAGGCAAACCCCAGCTCCTCAGCTGCCTTGTTCAAGGCCAATCCACACAAACAAAGCACACTTCATGGAATACCCAAATCAGAACAAAATGGAGAGAGGGTAATTATAAGGAAAACATTGGCAGTAAGGAATCAAATACCAAGACATTTATTTTTCCAAGAGAAAAATACAATCATAGTACACTACTTGATTCTGCTGTAAGTGATAATTGCATGGTCCTAACCACGTAAATAACTGACATGGAGCCTACAGAGCTGTTTCTCTTCATAAAACTTTTAGTATGTTGGCTGGGTGCAGTGGCTCACGCCTGTAATCCCAGCACTTTGGGAGGCCGAGGCGGGTGGATCACGAGGTCAGGAGTTCAAGACCAGCCTGGCCAACACAGTGAAACTCTGTCTCTACTAAAAATATAAAAACTTAGCCGGGCCTGGTGGTGGGTGCCTGTAATCCCAGCTACTCTGGAGGCTGAGACAGCAAAATCGCTTGAACCTGGGAGGCAGAGGTTGCAGTGAGTGGAGATCGCGCCACTGCACTCCAGCCTGGCGACAGTGCAAGACTCCATCCACCCCCCACCACCCAAAAAAAAAAAAGGATCACTTGAGGCCAGCCTGGACAACACAGCAAGATCCCGTCTCTCAAAAAAAAAATTTTTTTTTTAAATTATAGCTGGCATGGTGGTATGTACCTGTAGTCACAGTTACTTGCGAGACTGAGACAGGAGGATCACTTGAGCCAGGAGGTGAAGGCTGCTGTGAGTCATGATCACACCCCTGCACTCTAGTCCGAGTGTCAGAGTGAGACCTTGTCTCAAAAGAAAAAGAAAAAAGAAAACAAAGAAGGAATAGTGCACACAGAGTTGAATGGCCTCATGGATCCCTCCTACATGGTATTCCCATCCTCTGCCCCTGCCAAAGAGGTGGACTGTGGTAACTTCCTCAACCCACTCTCACCCCAGATCAGTCCTGGCTTCCTCTGTGCCCTGGGAGGCTGATCCCTAGGAACTGCCCTCCAGTTGGGTTTGGTCAATGGCAGTCACCAGAAGACTGGAGGGCGGGAGGAGACAGAGTCAGGGTTATCTGTTCCTCCTACCTCCTCCCAGTTCTACTGCCCCCCTTCACCCACTACAGCTGCTGACTGGCAGCTCCTGCCCCCCCCAGCACAAGCTTGTGCCAAGCTCTAGTGACTCCTCACCTTTTAGGATCAGGACTAGTAACAGCTCCCTGCTGTGGCCAGCTCCAATCATTAAACTGCCCATACCCGAGCCTGGGCAACACAGCAAGACCCTACCTCTGCAAAAGATTAAAACATTAGCTGAGCACAGTGGCACGTGCCTGTAGTCCCAGCTACTCAGGAGGCTGAGGTGGGAAGATAGCTTGAGCCTAGGAGTTCAAGGCTGCCGTGAGCTATGATACTGCCACTGCACTTCAGCCTGAGTGATGGAATTAGAACCCCTGTCTTTAAAAAAAAAAAAAAAAAAAAAAAGGAAATTTAAAAAGCTGCCCACACCTTTGTAAACAGCCCCTTATTTTCAGCGAGACCTTCTTGAGACAGCCTTTTCTTGCTTGGGCCCTGTCTGAATTTCCACGATAGCACCAACTATGGTCTTTATCACTTCTTTGCAAGTCTTTATACTTGGATTACATACAAGGTATCATTAAGTGATATACTGTGTTGTTTTGAAAGTTTTTGCCTTTATTACAAGTGTCACATTGTATATACCCCTCCGCAACTTTCAGATGGATGTTAACACAGGTAGCTCAGTTTATTCATTCTCCTGCTTCACCTCTCTCTGGGTGCTCAGTGTAATGATCCATTCCCATGGACATTCAGGTTGCCAATTTTTAGTTGTGTTACAAAAACTACTGTACATGGCTGCTATGTGAATTTTTAACTGTGTGAATATGTATTACTTATAAAAATGTAGAATGGAGGCTGGGCGCAGTGGCTCACACCTCTAATCCCAGCACTATGGGAGGCCGAGGTGGGCAGATCACAAGGTCAGGAGTTAGACACTAGCCTGACCAACATGGTGAAACCCCGTCTCTACTACAAATAAAAAAAATTAGCCTGGTGTGGTAGCACACGCCTGTAATCCCAGCTACTCAGGAGGCTGAGGCAGGAGAATTGCTTGAACCCGGAAGGCGGAGGTTGCAGTGAACCGAGATTGTGCCACTGCACTCCAGCCTGGGCAACAGAGTGAGACTCCCATCTCAAAAAAAAAAAAAAAAAATTAAAAAAAAAAGGCCAGGTGTGGTGGCTCACACCTGTAATCCCAGCACTTTGGGAGGCCGAGGCAGGCAGATCACGAGGTAAAGAGATCAAGACCATCTTGGCCAACATGGTGAAACCCCGTCTTTACGAAAAATACAAAAATTAGCTGGGCATGGTGGTGTGCACCTGTAGTCCCAGCTACTCGGGAGGCTGAGGCAGGAAAATCGCTTGAACCCGGGAGGCAGAGGTTGCAATGAGCCGAGATTGAGCCACTGCACTCCAGCCTGGGCGACAGAGCAAGACTCTGTCTCAAAAAAAAAAAAAAAAAAAAAAAAGGTAGAATGGATTCCATTCAAAAAAAAGAAGGGCCAGGGCTGGGTGCAGTGACTCACACCTGTAATCCCAGCACTTTGGGAGGCTGAGGCGGGCAGATCATGAGGTCAGGAGTTCAAGACCAGCCTGGCCAACATGGTGAAACCCCATGTACTAAAAATACAAAAATTAGCTGGGCGTGGTGGCGCCTGCCTGTAATCCCAGCTACTCAGGAGGCTAGGGCAGGAGAATTGCTTGAAACTGGAAGGCAGAGGTTGCAGTGAGCCAAGACGGCACCACTGCACTCCAGCCTGGGCAATAAGAGTGAAACTCTTGGTTGAAAGAAAAAAAAAAAAAGGAGAGCTGGGCACTCATACCTATAATCTCAGCACTTTGGGAGGCTGAGATGGGAGGAATGTTTGAGGCCAGAAGTTCAAGACCAGCCTGGGCAACATGACAAAACCCTACCTCTATAAAAATTAGACAAGTGTGGCAGTGTGTGCCTGTAGTCCCAGCTACTCAGGAGGCTGAAGAGGGAGAATCGCTTGAACCCAGGAAGTTGAAGCTGTAGTGATCCATGATCGGACCGCTGCATTCCAGCCTGGGCGACAAAGTGAGACCCTCTCTTATAAAACAACAACAAAAGGCCAAGCGCGGTGGCTCAAGCCTGTAATCCCAGCACTTTGGGAGGCCGAGACAGGCAGATCACGAGGTCAGGAGATCGAGACCATCTTGGCTAACACAGTGAAACCCCGTCTCTACCAAAAAAATACAAAAACCTAGCCGGGCGTGGGTGGCGGGCGCGTGAAGTCCC
Source organism: Theropithecus gelada (assembly GCF_003255815.1). Lineage (NCBI taxonomy): Eukaryota > Metazoa > Chordata > Mammalia > Primates > Cercopithecidae > Theropithecus > Theropithecus gelada. The sequence continues at coordinate 80,903,883 of NC_037679.1, read as the reverse complement.
AGCTACTTGGGAGGCTGAGGCAGGAGAATGGCGTAAACCCAGGAGGCGGAGCTTGCAGTGAGCTGAGATCCGGCCACTGCACTCCAGCCTGGGCGACAGAGCAAGACTCTGTCTCAGAAAAAAAAAAAAAAGGAGTGCTCACATGAGCTTTGTGAGCTGGCATGCCCAGAGTGTCTTCCCTACTTGTCTAATTACCATCCTCCGCATGTAGAAACAAACAAGCAAGTTTCCTTTGGAAGATTCAGGATCTCTGCCACCTCTGCTGTCCTCTGAGGCCCAAGCTCTGCCCCAGTGGGAAGATGAGGTTAATGACTCTTGTTCCCAGCACAGATGTGAAACATCAGGAGACACCTCCTTAACACACCTTGGCTGTCAGAAGATCCGGGACTGGGGAGTCAACATTTGTTGCAGTAATTGCCAGAGGAATCTCATGGTATTTACAGACAGGGTTCCAGCCCAGGAGCATCAGAAGTGGCTGGGCAGTCCGGTGGATTGCAACAGGGCCACACCGCCACTTAAGTGTGGTGCCTTAGAGCTGTGCCTCTTGCTGGTGGTAAACTTTCAAGACATTACTTTTTGTTTTTTTTTTTTTTTGGAGACAGGGTCTTACTCTGTCATCCAGTCTGGAATGCAGTGACGCAATCATGGCTGCTCATCACTGCCTTCACCTCCCTGGGCTCAGGCGATCCTCCCCTCTCAACCTCCCAAGTAGCTGAAACTACAGGCCTGCGCCACCATGCCTGGCTAATTTTTGTATTTTTTGTAGAGACAGGGGTTTTGCCATGTTGCCTAGGCTGGTCTCAAACGCCTGAGCTCAAATGACTTGCCTATCTTGGCCTCCCAAGGTGCTAGGATTACAGGCATAAGCCACTGTGCCCAGACAAGAGATTACTTTTATATAGCTCTAAGAAATCAACTTCAAATAGACTTTCAGACACTGACTATACTTAACCAGGACTCATCACCATAGAAACACCACCAAGGATGACTTCACCTAACGTGTAAGAGTCCTACGCCGGGACAGATTCTGAGTCATGTGTCAGAATCCATGAACGGTATGTTATGGAAGCGGTAAGTGGGGGTCTGTGTGTGGGAGGCAGTGGGGGTCTGTGCGTGGGAGGCAGGCATTTGGGTGGCAAGAAAACACAATGGTTAAGTGATTTGATGCTGCCATCAGGTTGCCTGAGTTCAGATCCAGAGCCTGCCACTTATTAGCTGAATTATGTAATCCCTCTGAGGCTCGGTTTCATCAGCTGTGAAAGAGGTGGGAGATGAGGTACATGCAGCAGGCTAGGCACTGTCACAAAGATATGACATCATCAAGAATGTGGTGTAAGCTGGGCGCGGTGGCTCACGCCGGTAATCCCAGCACTTTAGGAGGCCAAGGTGGGCAGATCACCTGTGGTCAGGAGTTCAAGACCAGCTGGCCAACATGGTGAAACTGTCTCTACTAAAAATACAAAAATTAGCCAGATGTGGTGGCATGTGCCTATAGTCCCAGCTACAGCTACTCAGGAGGCTGAGGCAGGAGAATCACTTGAACCCAGGAGGCAGAGGTTGCAGTGGGCCAAGACGGAGTCATTGCACTCTAGCCTGGGCAACAATAGCAAAACTCCATCTCAAAAAAAAAAGAATGCAGTGTAGCCTAACATGCGACTGGGAACCACCCCCTTAAACTACCCCCATTAGCAGTTTAAGCAGTATCCAACAGATGCCACTGTTTACATTGAAAAAAAAAATTTTTTTTGAGACAGGGACTCACTCTGTCACCCAGGCTGGAGAGCAGTGGCATGATCTCAGCTCTCTGCAACCTCCACTTCCTGAACTTAGGTAATCCGCCTGCTTCAGCCTCCCAAGTAGGTGGGACCATGGGTGCACACCACCATGCCTAACTAATTTTTGTGTCTTTTTGTAGAGTCAGGGTGTTACCACATTGCCCAAGCTGGTCTCAAACTCCTGGGCTCAAGTGATCTACCTGCCTCGGCCTCCCAAAGTGTTGGGATTACAGGCGTAAGCCACAACACCCAGCCAACAATTTCTATTACCCCGCAAAAGATGTCTGTCCAGCATCCCTCTCTCTCTCTCTTTTTTTTTTTTTTTAAACTACCAGCATTTTGATTTTCCTTCATGGGACCATCCCTCCCCAACTCATTTCATGTAGTATGGTGGCACTGATCCCACTTTCAGGCTTCAGGAACAGACATGTGACCATGACCTGGCCAATCAGTGCCATAGTGACCAGTTAAGTAAGGCATAGTCACATGACCCAAGCTGGGCAAATGGGAGTCAGCCCTGGGGCGCTTGCTGAATCTAAGGGAGAAAGGATGCTCTGTTTCTGCCAGAGCTGCTAAGCTGATGGATGTCAGCTGAGGGCCACCTGGCCATCTTTGCCACAACATGGGAGGGACTGCCTGAGAATAATGCTGACACAGAGGAGACAGAGAGACATCCACACACAGGCATCACCTGAGCTCCTGGATCCAGCCTTGCCTGATGCCATTTGTCACTAGCTTGACTCAATAAACCCCCTTTTGGCTTAAAACCAGTCAGACTGGGTTTTTTTCATTTGCAACTAAGAGTCCTGATAGCGCACTGTGTGAAAGCACCATGTAAATGAGAAGGGGCCGAGCGAATTCAAAACTTTTCTTCTGGAGCTAAGAGTCTTGGGATGCTTTCGGAGCCCACTGTATTAGGAACTCAAAAAGTATCTGAGTTACACAGCAGGCGTGGGTTCAAATTCAGGCTCCATGACTTTCCAGTTACTTAGTATCTCTTAGCTTCAATCTCCTCATCTAAAAAACAGGTTTGTCATTCATTCATTCATTCATTCATTCATTCATTTTTGAGACAGAATCTCACTCTGTCACCCAGGCTAGAGTGCCCTGGCACGATCTCGGCTCACTACAACCTCCGCCTCCTGGGTTCAAGCGATTCTCCAGCCTCAGCCTCCAGAGTAGCTGGGATTACAGGAGCGAGCCACCAATGTCCAGCTAAGTTTTTTTTTTTTTTTTTTTTTTTGTAGTGATGGGGTTTCACCATGTTGCCCAGGCTGGTCTTGAACACCTAAGCTCAAAGTGATCTGCCCGCCTTAGCCTCCCAAAGTGCTGGGATTACAGGCATGAGCCACTGCGCCAGGCCGCGGGTTGACATTTAGATTAAATGGGATAATCTATGTTTCACAGTTAGTTATTATTGTTGTTGTTGTTATGATTATTATTATTGTCAGCCTTTGTTTTTAGATAAAGAAACTCAAGCTGAGAGAGGTGGCTCACCAAATTCAGATACCAGACAATGGCAAAGCTAGGACCTGAACTCAAGAATACTGATTCCCTGTGCAGTGTTTTTTCCCACACAATCTGCTACTAAAGAAAGATGCCCGGCTGGGCGCGGTGGCTCACGCTTGTAATCCCAGCACTTTGGGAGGCTGAGGCAGGAGGATCACGAGGTCAGGAGTTCGAGACCAGCCTGGCCAACATAGTGAAACCCTGTCTCTACTAAAAATACAAAAATTAGCTGGGCATGGTGGCACACACCTGTAATCCCAGCTACTCGGGAGACTGAGGCAGGAGAATCGCTTGAACCTGGAAGACGGAGGTTGTGGTTGTTGCCACTGCACTCCAGCCTGGGCAACAGAGTGAGACTCTGTAAGAAAAAAAAAAAAGACTCCCCACAAGCCAAGCCAAGAGAGAAGAGAAACAAAAGCTAACAGGCGTACTCAGGGCACAGATCAGCCTTGGGCAGTAGTTAAGAGCACAGACACTGGTGTTCAACAGCCTAGGTTTGAATCCTGGCTCCAGCACTGACAGGCCATGGGACCTTGGATAAGTGACTTAACCTCTGTAAAATGGAGAGTCTAGGATCTATTTCATAGGCTTATTAATGAAATAATGCTGATCTTCTTGCTTCGAGCCTGTCTCCCTGATGTCTGTTCTATACACAGCAGCCAGACGGACATACATGTCATTAGCAGTAAAAGTCAAAATCTTTACCATGCCCTTGCATCACTGTGAGGTCAGACTTAGGGAAAAGCTGCTTCGGGCCCCCTTCTTCCTTGGCTGGGAGGAACAAGATCAGGTTTCCAGTGATGCAAGGCAGGAAATGCTCATTAAATTACTTGCCCTTGTGTCTGTAAGTGACCTTCTGCAGTCACACCACAAGCCAGGAGACCAGGAACACACTGGTCTCAGACTAGCACTCAACTCACCAGCATGCCTGAAACCCCAACCACCCAAAAACTAAGTCCTCATGGAGACTCAACTGTACCCCAGGGTTCAGGAAGGCCCTGACACATGCAAATCATCATCCAAAGAAAACTGATCCTTTCCTCTATAGTCCCAGAGATTGCATTGGGTTTTCCCAGGGTGGAGAGGAGGGAAATTCCAAAGACTTTTCAAATCCTCTGGTGTCTGATAATTAGGTTTGCTCTTTCTTTCCTTCATTTAAAAAAGGGAAGCCAGGGCCGGGCGCGGTGGCTCACGCCTGTAATCCCAGCACTTTGGGAGGCCGAGGCGGGCGGATCACGAGGTCAGGAGATCAAGACCATCCTGGCTAACACGGTGAAACTCCGTCTCTACTAAAAATGCAAAAAATTAGCCGGGCGAGGCGGCGGGCGCCTGTAGTCCCAGCTACTCGGGAGGCTGAGGCAGGAGAATGGCGTGAACCCGGGAGGCGGAGCTTGCAGTGAGCCGAGATCGCGCCACTGCACTCCAGCCTGGGCGACTAAGCAAGACTCTGTCTCAAAAAAAAAAAAAGGGAAGCCAGGCGTGGTGGCTCACGCCTGTAATCCCAGCACTTTGGGAAGCTAAGGAGGGTGGATCACAAGGTCAGGAGTTCGAGACCAACCTGGCCAAGATGGTGAAACCCCGTCTCTGCTAAAAATATAAAAATTAGTCAGGCATGGTGGCAGGTGCCTGTAGTCCCAGCTACTCAGGAGGCTGAGGCAGGAGAATAGCTTGAATCCGGGAGGCAAGGTTGCAGTGAGCCAAGATCGTGCCACTGCACTCTAGCCTGGATGACAGAGCAAGACTCCATCTCAAAAAAAAAAAAGAAAAAGAAAAAGAAGTAAGACATAGGGATATTACACATCGTTACACATCACCCCAGAATCAATGAGATACAAACATGAAACCCTCAACCCAGATTCTAAGGAAGACGTAGGAAAATTAAAATAGACCAGGATTTTATGGTAGAAAAAAAATCCTTTCTATTGTTAAACGTTCTAGTTCAGTATGCCCACCTACCTACCTGCTGTTACCTGCTTGTTCCCCAACAAATCTTTCTCTTTTTTTTGAGAGAGGGTCTAACTCTGTCACCCAGGCTACAGTACAGTGGTGCAATCATGGCTCACTGCAGCCTTGACATCTGGGGCTCAAACAGCCCTCCTACTTCAGCCTCCCTACTAGCTGAGACCACAAGCATGCATGTTTGTAGAGAGAGGGGCTTCCCTGTATTTCCCAGGCTGGTCTCGAACTGCTGGGCAATCCTGCTGGGAGCGGTCCTCCCAACTTGTCCTCCCAAAGTGCTGGGATTACAACAGGTATGAGCCAATGCACCGAGCTCCCAACAAATATCTCATATCCGAAACTGCCTAGCACATACACAATGGTCATCCTACTCACCATATACAGACTTTCAGAGCCTTGCACCTTGAGAGTTCACAGCTCTCACATTTAACATGAAGGGAGAACGAGAAGGAAGAGAGGAGTCTCCCAAAATTCAGAGAACTAAATTCTAGCCCCAACTTTACCACTAACTAGCTGTGTGGCCCCCGTCCAGCCAATCAGCAAGCCCAAGCTTCAGTTTCCTCATCTGTGAATTGAAGATGTAGACGGCAGTTTCTGCTACAGTCTATGATCTTGACACCAGGAGCCATCCCTGACTGACCCCTGACCCAGCCGCTGACCACCAAAGCCTGCAGCCAGCAGGGTCCCTCTTCCCCTAAGCAGGATGCAGTCCCTTCCAGTTCCCCCATCATGAACCCAGCAGGAGGCATCAGTTTCCACTCACTCAGACCTTCTTCTACAACCCTTGCTGTGCAATAGGGGACAAAATCCAGAACTGATTCCCAATCCCTTTGCCCCTAACACACCTGAGCATCCGAGAACCAAGTAAGAAAGAGTCAAACAACTCCTTTGCAACCTCTGCCTGCCAAGACTTGCTATCTAATTGCTGTTAATTGCATAGCTCTGAAGTGTTATTGCTGTTGTTTTCTGGGTTTTTTTTTTTTTTTTTTGAGACAGCGTCTTGCTCTGTCGCCCAGGCTGGAGTGTGGAGTGTAGTGGCGCAGTCTTGTCTCACTGCAACCTCCCCCTCCCAGGTTCAAGCAGTTCTCCTGCCTCAGCCACTTGAGTATCTAGGATTATAGGCACATGCCACCACACCCAGCTAATTTTGTATTTTTAGTAGAGACGGGGTCTCACTATGTTGGCCAGGCTGGTCTCAAACTCCTAACCTTGTGATCCGCCTGCCTCGGCCTCCCAAAGTGCTGGAATTGCAGGAGTGAGCCACCACGCTGGGCGTCACTCTGAAGTGTTAAGACTCTTCCCCCCTCCTCCTCCTTGTCTAAGGCAAGGCAAGGGACAGGAATTATGAACAACACAAGCGTCACACAGCAAACCTCTTCTCTTCTCCCATTCCCAACCCTAACACCCACTCGGTGGTTCCACAGCCGACCATGACCTCGGAGCCCAGTAGGACAAAGCATTAACAAGCGGATAAGGACCAGGCATGGTGGTTCACAACTTTAATCCCAGCACTTTGGGAGGCCGAGGCGGGCAGATCACAAGGTCAAGAGATCGAGACCATCCTGGCCAACACGGTGAAACCCCGTCTCTACTAAAAATACAAAAATTAGCTAGGCGTGGTGACGGGCACCTATAATCCCAGCTACTTGGGAGACTGAGACAGGAGAATCGCTTGAACCCAGGAGGCGGAGGTTGCAGTGAGCTGGGATCGTGCCACTGCACTCAAGTCTGGCAACAGAGCAAGACTCTGTCTCAAAAAAAAAAGAAGAAGTGGCTGACAGCCAGGCACGGTGGCTCATGCCTGTAATCCCAGGACTCTGGGAGGCTGAGGTAGGTGAACCACCTGAGGTCAGGAGCCTGGCCAACATGGTGAAACCCCATCTCTACTAAAATACAAAAAAATTAGCCGGGCATGGTGGCACGTGCCTGTAATCCCAGCTACTCAGGAGGCTGAGGCGGACAATGGCTTGAACCTGGGAGGCGGAGGCTGCAATGAGCCGAGATCACACCACTGCACTCCAGTCTGGGCAACAGTGAGACTCCGTCTCAAAAACAAAACAAAACAAGAAGTGGCTGAGTCTTCTCCATGGAAGTGGAGCCAAAACGGTCCCCTGAGAACTGGATGGGACCCAGGCCCTAGAGAAGGCATCAACCTACACATGCTGGACAGGCCGAGATGAGTCTAGGTCCCTTCCCCTCTGTTCATGCCTGAAACGGCACCCCCGTTCCTGTCCCAGCTCTCCAGCAACCTTCGGTCTATTGATCAGAATCTACAGCCACGTGTCTAGAAAGACCCATCAGAAACACCCTTAGCAACCTCCTCTCCTCTCTGCACACTGTAGGAGGCCAACTGAACTGCAGACAAGAGCTACATGGACAGGGACAATGTCACTGCTCCAAATGAGAGGACTGGGGTGAAGGTGTGTAATGTAATTTCAGGCAAAGCCAACCCCCAAAAAAACAATTCCATGACTGGAGAAGGAACAGCCCTGTCTTCAAAAATAGTCACCGAGTCCCTCTTGCTCAACCCCAAGGTTTCCTGAGGCGTCTCTAGTCAACACGGTCGATAGCTGGAGCCTCTCTGAACCTCTTGGCAGGAACGACTGCTGCCAGGACCGCTCCCCACCCCCAGCAGCAATGCCATTCTCTCAGGGGACCCCCCCTTACACTCGCCTTCACTCCACCCCATGTAAGGCTCCGGGCCAGAAGGATAGGGCTGGGAGCTTCCCCTATCACTGGGTGAGGCGACCCAGCTGTCCGAACTGACAGATGCTCTCCACGCCAAACTCAGCCTGCAGCAGCGTCAGAGCCCCCAAAGACAGGAAATATAGGTCCCTAATCCCCAAGCACAGCCTAGAGGTTCAAGGTGAACAGTTCCTAAGTACCCCTCCCAGAACAGAGCGGCAGGATAATGCCGCCCGGCCAGAGTACGGGGTGGGAGCTGAGCTACCAAAAGCAGATGGGAGGGGGCGGGGTGAGATTTGGGGAGACCCTAAGGAGGTGGGGGCTGGGCTGTTCTCTTTGAACCACCCCCACAGATAAACACGCCTGGAACTTGCCTCAGAGGCCACAGACCAACTTTCTGCAGCGGAGTGGGTGCGTGGAGCAGAGAGGCAGTGGGAGGGTGGCGGAAGGGGGGGCTGCGACCCGGCGCCCCACGTGGACGAAGAGCTGAACCTCCGGGTGATGGGAGGGGGCTGGTCCACGCCGCCCGTCTGCCCCCAGGGCCTCGCCGGGGCACTCCCTAGGCCCTGACTGTCCCCACCGCCCGGGCCGGGGGCTCAGGAAGGGGAAGGCGCTGCACCGCGGGCAGCAGAGTTGCGGGACCAGGTGGCCTGGCCCTACCTGCAGTTCTTGAAATTCTCCCTCCAGCTCGTGCCATTCGCGCTCGCAACGCTCCAGCTGCCCGGACATGATGCTGCAAGGCGGCGGCGGCTGCTCCCGCAGCGCTGCACGGCCGGCCCCCCAGCGCCCCACGCCCGCGCGCTCGCCGGCCGCCCTCGGAGGCACCAGCTGTTCCTGCGCAGCCGGAGCCACGCGCACAACAAACGTCATAGCCCCGCCCCGGCGCCCGCCCGCGCGCCCACGCCCCGCCCCGGGAGGCGGGGCAGCGCATGCGCATCCCCCCGCCCCGCCCCGCGTGCTGTGTTGCGGACCCCAACTGTACAGCCTTGCAAGGTCTTGCGGGGTCTGTTGTGGCCCCCGTGGCAGTGCCTCTGCGCCTCCAGAATCTCTCTCTTCCAGGAAGAGTTGGGGGACTTGTCTGCAGATTGCATTTGCCGAGCTTATTTGACTTAGATGGTGTGTTTTGGGGGTGTCTAGAGTTTGGGGAAAGAAAGGAGATTTGGGGGAGGTGAAATGAAAGCTGACCCGCCCCTGGTCATTGCCTGACCTGAGCCCAGGCCAGCGCCCCGGAATGCTGGAGCTGACGTCGACCATCCAGCAAGGTCGGGGGCCAGGCGGCGCAGCGCAGAGAGGGCGCGGTCATCTCACGTTGTCATTATTATGTGCTGCAGCTAATACATCCTGGATTCCTGCCCTCTAACGCTCTAGGTGACGTTCTTTTTTTTTTTTTTTTTTTTTTTTTTTTTGAGACGGAGTCTCGCTCTGCCGCCCAGGCTGGAGTGCAGTGGCCGGATCTCTGCTCACTGCAAGTTCCGCCTCCCGGGTTCACGCCATTCTCCTGCCTCAGCCTTCCGAGTAGCTGGGACTACAGGCGCCCACCACCTCGCCCGGCTAGTTTTTTGTATTTTTTAGTAGAGACGGGGTTTCACCATGTTAGCCAGGATGGTCTCGATCTCCTGACCTCATGATCCGCCCGTCTCGGCCTCCCAAAGTGCTGGGATTACAGGCTTGAGCCACCGCGCCCGGCTAGGTGACGTTCTTAACAGCTGTTTCTGTCGCTCAAGAGACACAACCGCCTCCAAGCTGATTAAATCCAGTTCTGTCCCCTCCTCTGCCAAGTCCTGCAAGAACTGCCCCTGCCTAGCTTTCCAGTCCCTTCTATCTCACCGCCCTGGACCCCTACCCTCCAGTCATTGATTTTTCTCTTCCTGACCTTGCATAGAACTTTCTTCCCTCTAAATCTTCATACGATGTGCCTTTTTTCATCATTCAGGCCTCAGTTTCAAACGACACCTGTGTTACTTTTATTTTATCTTTCTTTATTCTTCTATTTTTATGGGTTGTGTATGTGTGTCGCCTAGGCTGGAGTGCCAGCTCACTGCAACCTCCCAGATTCAAGTGAGTCTCATGCCTCAGCCTCTGGAGTGGCCAGATTACACCACACCCAGCTAATTTTTGTATGTTTACTGGTAGAGGCGGGGTTTTCCAATGTTGGCCAGGCTGCTCTCGAACTCATGACCTTAAGTAATCTGCCCGACTTGTCCTTCCAAAGTGCTAGGATTACAGGCACCGAGCCACTGCGCCCGGCCACCTGTGTTCGTTGCTAGGGCTGCCATAACCACAACCTGGGTAGTTTATTTATTTTTTTTTATTTTTTTATTTTTTTGAGATGGCGTCTCGTTCCGTCGCCCAGGCTGGAGGGCAGTGGCGCGATCTCAGCTCACCGCAACCTCCACCTCCCGGGTTCAAACGATTCTCCTGCCTCAGCCTCCCGAGTAGCTGGGACTACAGGCGCCCGCCACCACGCCCGGCTAATTTTTTTTTTTTTTTTTCGTATTTTTAGTAGAGATGGGGTTTCTCCGTGTTAGCCAGGATGGTCTCGATCTCCTAACCACGTGATCCACTCGCCTCGGCCTCCCAAAGTGTTGGGATTACAGGCTAAGCTACCAACCTGGGTAGTTTAAACAACAGAAATGTATTCTCACAGCCTGGGGCAACATAAGGAGACCCTGTTTCTACAAAAAATTTACAGATTAGCTGGGTGGGGTGGCATGTGCCTGTGGTCCCAGCTACTCCGGAGGCTGAGGTCTGAGAATTCCTTGGGCCTGGGAGGTCAAGGCTGCACTGAGCTATGATTGCACCACTGCCCCCCACCCTGGGTAACAGAGCGAAACCCAGTCTCAAAAAGAAAGAGGCCAGGCACGGTGGCTCACGCTTGTAATCCCAGCACTTTGGGAGGCTGAAGCAGGCGGATCACCTGAGGTCAGGAGTTCGAGACCAGCCTGACCAACGTGGGGAAACCCTGTCTCTACTAAAAATACAAAATTAGCTGGGCGTGGTGGTGCATGCCTGTAATCCCAGCTACTCCAGAGGCTGATGCAGGAGAATTGCTTGAACCAGGGAGGCAGAGGTTGCAGTGAGCCGAGATCACGCCATTGCACTCCAGCCTAGGCAACAAGAGTGAAACTCCATCTCAAAAAAAGAGGAGAGAGAGAGAAAAGGAAGAAAGAAAGAAGAAGGAAGGAAGGAAAGAGAAAGGAAAGAAGGAAGGAAAAGAGAGAGAGAGAGGAGGAAATTAAAAAAGTAAAGAAAGAAATGTATTATCTCACAGTTCCGGCATCTAGAAATCTGAGAGGAAGGCGTCAGCAAAGCAGTACTCCCTCTGAGGCTCTGGGCAGAATCCTTCCCTCCTCATAGCTTGTAGGTGTGTGTAGGGGGAGTCCTTCACTCTCTGGCATTCCTTAGCTCGCAGCTGCATCACCCCAATCTCTGCCCTGTTGCACTGTCTTCTTCCCTGTGTGTCCTGTCTTAAAAAGACACCCTTTCTGGTCAGGCATGGTGGCTCACGCCTGTAATCCCAGCACTTTGAGAGGCTGAGTTGGGCAGATCACTGGAGGCCAGGAGTTGGAGAACAGCCTGACCAACATAGTGAGACCCCACTTCTACTAAAAATACAAAAATTAGCCGGGCATTGTGGTGCAAGCCTATATTCCCTGCTGCTTGGGAGGCTGAGATGGGAGGATCACTTGAGCTGCAGAGATTGAGGCTGTAATGTGTTGGGAGAAGCTGAGGCAGGGCTTGCATGTCTGATATAATGTAAAAGAGTCTTGGAACATGTTCAGGATCCAGGGTCTAATACCCCTTGTGGCCTTTGGAACACCAAGCTCTGTGCAAAGGTGGAAGGCTACCCTGATGCACCATAGTCTAAGCCCAGGGCATAAAATCCCTGTGGCTTGGATAGAATCCAGGGCTCTTGGCTGTGGAATGTGTCTAGACTTGCTGGCTCCTTGCTCCTTGCTCATCCAGGATCAATTGTTATCTTGAGTGAAAAGAACTTGCTCTCCATTATCGCAAGTAGCAGAGCAAATACTAAACCATCACAGTTGTAAATCATGTGCTTAATGCAACGTGCCCTTTTGACCTCCACATTCTCACCACCTGTTTCTCTGTTGGATTACCAGTAAATAGCATGGGCTCCCAGAGCTCGGGGCCTTCGCAGCCTCCAGTAGTGAGCTGTCATCACACCACTGCACACCAGCCTGGGTGACAGGGCAAGAGCCTCTGTCAAAAAAATAAATAAAAGTAACAAAAAAAACACACTTTCCTAGTATGACCGCATCTCAACTACATCTGGAAAGACCCTATTTCCAAATAGGGTCACATTAAGTGTTAGAAAGTGATACTAAGTGTTAAGTGATACTAAGTTGTTGTTGTTGTTGTTGTTGTTGTTTGAGAAGGAGTCTCGCTCTGTCGCCCAGGCTGGAGTGCAGTGGCACGATCTCAGCTCATTGCAACCTCCACCTCCCAGGTTCACGCCATTCTCCTGCCTCAGCCTCCCAAGTAGCTGGGACTACAGGCACGTGCCACCACACCCAGCTAATTTTTAATATTTTTAGTAGAGACAGGGTTTCACCATGTTAGCCAGGATGGTCTTGATCTCCTGACCTCATGATCCGCCCACCTCAGCCTCCCAAAGTGCTGGGATTACAGGTATGAGCCACCGCGCCCAGCCAATCTTCTCTACTACAATGTCTAATCTGCTATTACTCCCATCCAGGGTATTTTTTATCTCACATATTGTAGTTTTCATCACTATAAGTTCTATTTGTCTTTGTATCTTCTATGTCTCTACTTAACTTTTTTTTTTTTTTTAGACAGAGTCTCATTCTGTCTCCCAGGCTGGAGTGCAGTGGCGTGATCTCAGCTCACTGCAGCCTTGGCCTCTCAGGTTCAAGTGATTCTCTTGCCTCAACCCAAGTAGCTGGGATTACAGGTGCCTGCCACCACACCCAGCTAATTTTTGTATTTTTAGTAGAGACGGTGTTTCACCATGTTGGCCAGGCTGGTCTTGAACTCCTGACCTAGTGATCCGCCTGTCTCGGCCTCCCAAAGTGTTGGGATTACAGGCATGAGCCACAGCACCTGGCCTTCTACTTAACCTTATAAACATATGAAATACAGTTCCAGTAACTATCTTAATATCCTTATCTACTAATTCTCATATCTGTGTCAGTTTTGGATTGGTTTCAATTGATGTAATTTTGTCCTCTTTAGTAGTGATATTTTCTTGCATGTTTGCCTGGTTATTGTTGATTGGATGTTAGACACTGTGGGTTTTACCTTCTTTCTTTCTCTCTCTTTTTCTTCATCTTTTTTCCTCCTCTTTCCTCCTCTTCTTTCTACTTCTGTATTTTGGTATCCCTAAAAACGCTCTTTCCTTTTTCCCCTGGACCACCCTCCCCTTCCCCTGTCCTGCTTGCTCTGTGCCTTGGCCCCACCTCTTCCTAAAAAAAACCAACAAGGGGCCGGGCGCGGTGGCTCAAGCCTGTAATCCCAGCACTTTGGGAGGCCGAGATGGGCGGATCACGAGGTCAGGAGATCGAGACCATCCTGGCTAACCCGGTGAAACCTCGTCTCTACTAAAAAAAAATACAAAAAACTAGCCGGGCGAGATGGCGGGCGCCTGTAGTCCCAGCTACTCGGGAGGCTGAGGCAGGAGAATGGCGTGAACCCGGGAGGCGGAGCTTGCAGTGAGCTGAGATCCGGCCACCGCACTCCAGCCTGGGCAACAGAGCGAGACTCCGTCTAAAAAAAAAAAAAAAAAAAACCAACAAGGCCGAGCAAGGTGGCTCACGCCTGTAATCCTAGCACACTGGGAGGCCAAGGCGGGTGGATCACCTGAGGTCAGGAGTTCGAGACCAGCCTGGCCAACATGGTGAAACCCTGTCTCTACTAAAAATACAAAAATTAGCCAGGCATGGTGGCGTGCACCTGTAACCCCAGCTACACCAGAGGCTGAGGCATGAGAATTGCTTGAACCCAGGAGGTAGAGTCTGCAGTGAGCCAAGATCACACCACTGCACTCCAGCCTGGGCAACAGAGTGAGACTCTGTCTCAAAAATAAAATAAAATTAAGTTAAATTTAAAAAGGCTGGGCAAGATGGCTGACCCCCGTAATCCCAGCACTTTGGGAGGCCAAGACAGATGGATCACTTTACCCTGGCCAACATAGTGAAACTCCATCTCTACTAAAAATACAAAAATTAGCAGGGTATGGTGGCACACACCTGTAATTCCAGCTACTTGGGAGCCTGACTCAGGAAAATCATTTAAACTCGGGAGGTAGAGGTTGCAGTGAGCCGAGATTGTGCCACTGCACTCCAGCCTGGGTGACAGACTCCGTCTCAAAAAAAAAAAAATAGATACATGATAGATAGATAGATAGATAGATAGATAGATAGATAGATAGACAGACACACAGACACATATCACATATGTCTACACACATATATTAATATATACACATATATATTTTTATATATATATATATTCTTGAACTTTTTATACTGGATACAGTCAAGGTTTTTGGAAACGGTTTAATTCTTTTGGAATCAAAAGTGCAACTCAGAGCTGGGCGTGGTGGCTCAGACCTGTAATCCCCACACTGGGAGGTCAAGGCTGATGGATCACCTGAGGTCTTGAGTTTGAGACCAGCCTGGCCAACATAATGAAACCCCGTCTCGGTGGATTTGAGACCATCCTGGCTAACACGGTGAAACCCCGTCTCTACTAAAAAAATTCCAAAAACTAGGCGGGCGTGGTGGTGTGCGCCTGTAGTCCCAGCTACTCGGGAGGCTGAGGCGGGAGAATGGCGTAAACCCGGGACGTAGAGCTTGCAGTGAGCTGAGATCCGGCCACTGCACTCCAGCCTGGGCGACAGAGCAAGACCACCATCTCAAAAAAAAATAAAAAATAAAAAAAGAAGCCCCGTCTCTACTAAAAATACAAAAATTAGTCCAGTGTGGTGGCGTGCGCCTGTAATCCCAGCTACTCAGGAGGCTGAGGCAGGAGAACTGCTTGAACCCAGGAGACAGAGGTTGCAGTGAGCGGAGACCACGCTACTGCACTCCAGCCTGGGTGACAGAGCAAGCCTCTGTCTCAAAAACAACAACAACAACAACAACAACATAAAAAGGTGCAACTTACTCTAGAACTAACTTTTCCCCACTATTGAGGCAAGAACAATGCCCCAAGAACCCTGAGGTTTTCGAGGCTGGTTGGTGGCACAAGCATTATTCCTGGGTTTGTGTGAGTGGAATGTTCTTGTACCTCTAATCATTTCAGGTGGTTCTTTCTCTGGCCTCGGGTCAGCCCTTTCATGTCATGCGTGGGCTGAGCATCACTCAGAGGATGGCTGGAGAAGTGCTTGCTGCAGACCACTGGGATTCTCTGTGCGCAGCTGTATCCTCTCCAGAACTTGAACCTCCCTGGTCCCCCTGGACTCTTAGCTGTGTTTGCTCAACTCAGGGGGTCTGCCAGACTCCACCTGGGTTCCCCTCTCTGCATCATGGCCTGGAAATTCCCAAGACAGTAACATTGCGGAAGCAATCACTGGGCTCACCCTGTTTGTTCCTTGTCCCTCAGGGATCACTGTCCTCTGTTGACTGATGTCCGAAGTCTTGAAAAACATTGTTTCATACACATTTTATCCATTTTGTTTTGTTCTTTCAGGTGAGAAAGTAAATCTACACTGTTACTGCATCTCGGTCAGCCAAATGCATTTGAGACTCACTTATGTTGAGGCCAGGTGCAGTGGCTTACACCTGTAATCCCAGCACTTTGGGAGGCCAAGGCAGGCAGATCACCTGAGGTCAGGAATTTGAGACCAGCCTGCTCAACATGGTGAAACCTCGTCTCTACTAAAAATACAATAATTAGCTGAGTGTGGTGATGAGCGCCTGTAGTCCCAGCTACTCGGGAGGCTGAGGCAGGAGAATTGCTTGAATCTGGGAGGCGGAGGTTGCAGTGAGCCAAGATCACGTCACCGCACTCTGACATGGGCGACAGAGTGAGACTCCCTCTTAAAAAAAAAAAAAAAAAAAAAGGCCGGGCGCGGTGGCTCAAGCCTGTAATCCCAGCACTTTGGGAGGCCGAGGCGGGTGGATCACGAGGTCAGGAGATCGAGACCATCCTGGCTAACATGGCGAAACCCCGTCTCTACTAAAAATACAAAAACTAGCCGGGCGTGGTGGCGGGCGCCTGTAGTCCCAGCTACTCGGAGGCTGAGGCGGGAGAATGGCGTGAACCCGGGAGGCGGAGCTTGCAGTGAGCCGAGATCGCGCCACTGCACTCCAGCCTGGGCGACACAGCGAGACTCCGTCTCAAAAAAA
>NC_037679.1:80863710-80887540 GCF_003255815.1 Theropithecus gelada | reverse complement strand
AAAAAAAAAAAAAAAAAAAAAAAAAAAAAAAGTCTGGGTGTGGTGGTTCACGCCTGTAATCCCAGCAGTTTGGGAGGGCCAGGCAGGAGAATCACTTGAGTACAGGAATTTGAGACTAGCCTAGGAAACATAGCAAGACCTCATTCAGAAAAAGAAGGAGAAGAAGAAAGGAAGGAAGGAGGGAGGGCGGGAAGGAAGAAAGGAAGGATGAAAGGAAGGAAGAAAGGAAGGAGGGAAAGAAAGAGGGAGAGAAGAAAGAGGAGGAGGAAGATTTCACATAAAAATCAAGACTGGTACTTTTTTTTAAAAAATGGGGCTGGGTGCGGTGGCTCATGCCTGTAATCCCAGAGCTTTGGGAGGCCAAGGCTGGTGGATCACGAGGTCAGGAGATCGAGACCATCCTGGCTAACACGGTGAAACCCTGTCTCTACTAAAAATACAAAAAAATTAGCCAGGCATGATGGCGGGCACCTGTAGTCCCAGCTACTCAGGAGGCTGAGGCAGGAGAATGGTGTGAATCTGGGAGGCAGAGCTTGCAGTGAGCTGAGATCACGCCACTGCATTCCAGCCCGGGTGACAGAGTGAGACTGCATCTCAAGAAAAAAAAAAAAAAAAAAAGATCAAAATGGGAAGATCTGGTCACACTGGGTTCACATCCCTGCATGGCGATTGGCTGGCACACAAGAACAGCTAGCAGCATTACATGGGCCCTGCCTGTTGCACAGTCCCCACCATTCCCAGTTGCCTTGCCCAGGCCTCCATAACATAAACTCCATCATGGGTTTATGCTACCTGCTGGTCTCTGGAGACATTTAAGATTCCCAATACAATGTGTCATGAAGAGAATGAACCAATGTTGTTGCGAAGATTCTAAAAGCAGCTAAATTACTTGAATGGTGAAAAAACAGAAAACAGTTCATTTCACTGGGGCTACGAAAACACAGGGCCTTGAAGGAAGAATATAGTGTTACCAAGCAGAGGATTTGGCAAGCAGATACCACTTCACCTCTGCTTGCAGCTTGCAATCCAAACAGGTCCTTCAGCCCCAAGCTGCCTCTGGACAGGACAGGCTGGCCGTGCCTCCCAGTGAGATCCAGGCAGGTGCCATGGGCAGGTCAGCCAGGCAGTCAGGTTGCGAATCGGAGGGACTCTTCTGTCTGTGGGGTCAGGACTCCATGTGCATTATTTACGAGCCCTTCTGTAGATGGCACCTGCCAGCCACCCGGATCTGAGCAGCCACTCAGGTGCCAAGTATCAGGTTTGACTTGGCTGCTGCCCTGTCCCAGTTCTTGCCCAAAGCACTTCATTTTTTTTATTTTTTAAAGACACAGTCTCGCTCTGTCGCCCAGGCTGGAGTGCAGTGGCATGATCTCAGCTCACTGCAACCTCCACCTCCTGGGTTCAAGCAATTCTCCTGCCTCAACCTCCCAAGTAGCTGGAATTACAGGCGTGCACCACCTCGCCTGGCTAATTTTTGTATTTTTAGTAGAGATGGGGTTTCACCACGCTGGCCAGGCTGGTCTCGAACTACTGACCTCAGGTGATCCACCTGCCTTGGCTTGCCAAAGTGCTGGGATTATAGGCGTGAACCACCGCACCTGGCCCCCAAAGTGCTTTCAGACGCACTCATCAGCAACCTGAGGCTGGGCCTGGCTCTCTGGGGACTGTGATTATGATAGGTGAAAAAGTGTGGTGGGAGACTATCCTCCCTCACCCTCACCCTCACCCCCACCCCCATGGGGAACCTCACCTTTTGTTGTCTTTGAGACACTCTACTTACGGACCACCGGCCTGTGAATTTGGTCAACCAGCTGGGGAGAGTCACAAAAGTAGCAAACACACACTCACTATGTGCCTGCCTGGCACTCTTCTCTACAGTGTGTGTGTGTGTGTGTGTGTGTGTGTGTACATTATTTTCATAACAGTCTTATGACGTAAGACCTTTATTATACCTGTTTTACAGGTAAGTACTCTAAGGCATGATTTCTCCAACTGTTTTTTGGGTTTTTTTTTTTTCTTTTTTCTTTTGAGACAAGGTCTGTCTCTGTCATCCAAGCTGCAGTGCAGTGGTGCAATCACGGCTCAATGCAGCCTCCACCTCCCAGGCTTGAGCAATTCTTTCCCCTCAGCTTCCTGAGTAACTGGGACTACAGGTGTGCCACCATGCCCAGCTGATTCTTTTATTTTTCATAGAGATGGGGTCTTGCTATGTTGCCCAGGCTAATCTCAAACTTCTGGGCTCAAGTGATCCTCCTGCCTCAGCCTCTCAAAGTTCTGGGACTGGCTGGGTGCGGTGGCTCATGCCTGTAATCCCAGCATGTTGGGAGGCCGAGGCAGGCGGATCACAGGTCAGGAGATCGAGACCACCCTGGCTAACCCAGTGAAACCCCGTCTCTACTAAAAATATTAAAAATTACCTGGGTGTGGTGGTGGGCGCCTGTAGTCCCAGCTACTTGGTAGGCAGAAGCAGGAGAATGGCGTGAACCTGGGAGGTAGAGCTTGCAGTGAGCCAAGATTGCACCACTGCACACTCCAGCCTGGGTGACAGAGCGAGACTCCGTCTCAAAAAAAAAAAAACAAAACCAAAAACCAATTAGCCAGGCGTGGTGGCGCATGCCTGTAATCCCAGCTACTTGGGAGCCTGAGGCAGGAGAATCGCTTGAACCCAGGAGGTGGAGGTTGCAGTGAGCCAAGATCTCGCCACTACACACCAGCCTGGGCAATACAGCGAGACTCTGACTGCTTAAAAAAAAAAAAAGGAAGCAATAAAAATAACACCTGTACTAAGATATCATTTACATACCATAAAATTTACGCCTTTAAGTTGGTTTTAAAAGCAATAATTCAGTTTCAGTAGTTTTTCATTAATTCATAGGTTATACAACCACTGCCACTACCTAACTCCAGAACATTTCCATCATGCTCCCCCAAAAAACCTCATACCCATTAACGGTCACTCCTTTACCATCAGCTCCTAGAAGCCACTAATCTACCTTCTCTCTATAGATTTGCCTATTCTGGACCTTTCATATAAATGCAGTCTTACTATGTATGGTCTTTCGTGACTTTTGTAGAGACGAATCTCACCATGTTGCCTAGCCTGGTCTCAAACTACTGGGCTCAAACAATCCTCCAGCCTCAGCTTCCCAAAGTGCTGGGATTACAGGCATGAACCACCATGCCCACCCTCCAATGGCATCTCTTATATTTTTATTTTTTATTTATTTATTTTTGAGACAGAGTTTCACTCTTTTTTTTTTTTTTTTTGAGACGGAGTCTCACTCTGTCGCCCAGGCTGGAGTGCAGTGGCCAGATCTCAGCTCACTGCAAGCTCCACCTCCCGGGTTTACGCCATTCTCCTGCCTCAGCCTCCCGAGTAGCTGGGACTACAGGCGCCTGCCACCACGCCCAGCTAATTTTGTATTTTTTAGTAGAGACAGGGTTTCACCATGTTAGCCAGGATGGTCTCGATCTCCCGACCTCAGGTGATCTGCCCGTCTTGGCCTCCCAAAGTGCTGGGATTACAGGTGTGAGCCACCGTGCCCGGCTGGCATCCTTTATAGCAAAAGGATCCCATCCACGATTTTCCATCACATTCAGGTGTCATGTCTCTTTGACTGCCTGTAATATGAAACAGTTCTTTGATCTCTTTCTTTTTTCTTTTTCAGATGGAGTCTCGCTCTGTTGCCCAGGATGGACAGGATGGAATACAATGGCATTCCATGATCTTGGCTCACTGCAACCTCCGCCTCCCCGGGTTCAAGAGATTCTCATGCCTCAGACTCCTGAATAGCTGGGATTACAGGTGCCCACCACCTCACCCGGCTAATTTTTTCCTTTTCTGATAGAGACAGGGTTTCACTATGTTGGCCAGGCTGGTCTCCAACTCCTGACCTCAGGTGATCCACCTGCCTCAGCCTCTCAAATTGCTGGGATTACAGGTTTGAGCCACCACACTCAGCCCGTAGTTGCTCTTATTCCCTATGTACTTTTAAATTATTTTATGGGCCAGGCGGGGTGGCTCACATCTGTAACCCCAGCACTTTGGGAGGCTGAAATGGGCAGATCACCTAAGGTCAGGAGTTTGAGACAGCCTGGATAACATGGCAAAACCCTGTCTCTACTAAAAATGTAAAAAGCCGGGCGCAGTGGCTCATATCTGCAATTCCAGCACTTTGGGAGTTCCAGGCAGGCAGATCACCTGAGGTTAGGAGTTCGAGACCAGCCTGACCAACATGGAGAAACCCCATCTCTACTAAAAATACACAATTAGCCAGGCGTGGTGGCGCATGTCTGTAATCCCAGCTACTTGGGAGGCTGAGGCAGGAGAATCACTTAAACCCGGGAATTGGAGGTTGCGGTGAGCCAAGATTGCACTGCTGGACTCCAGCCTGGGCAACAAGAACAAAACTGCATCTCAAAAAATAAAAAATTTTTAAAAATTGGCCGGGTACAGTGGCTCACGCCTGTAATCCCAGCACTTTGGGAGGCCGAGGCGGGCGGATCACGAGGACAGGAGATGGAGACCATCCTGGCTAACACGGTGAAACCCCGTCTCTACTGAAAATACAAAAAATTAGCTGGGCGTGGTAGCGGGCACCTGTAGTCCCAGCTACTCGGGAGGCTGAGGCAGGAAAATGGCGTGAACCCAGGAGACAGAGGTTGCAGTGAGCTGAGATTGTGCCACTGCACTCCAACCTGGGCGACAGAGCGAGACTCTATCTCAAAAAAAAAAAAAAAAAAAAAAAATTAAAAACAAATAAAGGCCGGGCGCGGTGGCTCAAGCCTGTAATCCTAGCACTTTGGGAGGCCGAGACGGGCGGATCACGAGGTCAGGAGATCGAGACCATCCTGGCTAACACGGTGAAACCCCTACTTTTTAGTCTCTACTAAAAAGTACAAAAAACTAGCCGGGCGAGGTGGCGAGCGCCTGTAGTCCCAGCTACTCGGGAGGCTGAGCCAGGAGAATGGCGTAAACCCGGGAGGCGGAGCTTGCAGTGAGCAGAGATCCGGCCACTGAACTCCAGCCTGGGTGACAGAGCGAGACTCCGTCTCAAAAAACAAAAAAAACAAAAAAAAACAAAACAAAAAAAACAAATAAAAATTGGGCCGGGCACAGTGGCTCACGCCTGTAATCCCAGCACTTTGGGAGGCCGAGGCGGGCTAATCACCTGAGGTCAGGCATTCAAGACCAGCCTGGCCAACGTGGTGAAACCTAGTCTCTACTAAAAATACAAAATCAGCCAGGCGTGGTGGCAGTGCCTGTAATCCCAGCCACATGGTAGGTTAAGGCAGGAGAACCACTTGAGCCCGGGAGGCGGAGGTTGCAGTGAGCTGAGATCGCGCCATTGCACTCCAGCCTGGGCAAAAGGAGCGAAACTCCATCTCAAAAAATAATAATAATAAATAAAAATAAAATAAAACAAAAATATAAAAAATTAGCTCGGTGTGGTGGCATGCACCTGTAGTCCCAGCTACATGGGGGAGGCAGGAGAATTGCTCGAACCCAGGAGGTGGAGGTTGCGGTGAGCTGAAATTGCTCCACTGCACTCCTGCCTGGGCGACAGGGCGAGACTCTGTCTCAAAAAAATAAATAAATAAAATAAAAATAAAAATAAAGTATTTTATGGGGAGGCACTTCAACTATGTAAATATTCATTTGCCATCTATTTATATCAGCATGACTTGTCCTACTTTAGTTGATGAGTTATAATTTATTACTATTACTATATTATTTATTTACTTTTCTTTCTTTTTTTTTTTTTTGAGACAGGGTCTCACTCTGTCACCCAGGGTAGAGTACAGTGGCTCAATCATGGCTTACTGCAGCCTTGACCCCCTGGGCTTCAACGATCCTCCTACCTCAGCCTCTTGAACCTGTAGCTGGGACCACAGGCACGGCCACCACGCCTGGCTAATTTTTGTATTTTTTGTGGAGACAGATGTCTCACTATGTTGCTCAGGCTGGTCTCAAACTCCTGAGCTCAAGTGATCCACCCACCTCATCCTCCCAAAGTGTTGGGATTACAGGCATGAACCATCATGCCTGAATTTTTTTTTTTTTTTTACTTTTTTAGAGACAAGGTCTTTCTCTGTCACCCAGGCTGGAGTGCAGTCCTGCAATCATAGCTCACTGCAGCCTTCAAGTCCTATGCTCAACGGGTCCCCCCATCTCAGCCTCCCAAGTAGCTGGGACCACAGGCACGCACCACCACACCTGGCTCCTCTGTGTTTCCACGCTCAAGTTCTCTAAGACTTGGTCATAGGATTCACATGAAGCTGATTCCTATGCCCCTCTGAGGTATCCCCTTCATCCTTTGAGCGTTTCCTGTCTGGTACTCTTTGGCACAAAAAGATGATTATGCACATCTTGCACTTTGCCTGCTCTAACTCCGGAGTCACCCATTTCCCTAAGTATTGCTGTGAGCCACTCCTTTTTTTTTTTTGAGCCGGAGTTTCACTCTTGTTGTCCAGGCTGGAATGCAATGGTACGATCTCAGCTCACCGCAACCTCCGCCTCCTGGGTTCAAACGATTCTGCTGCCTCAGCCTCCCAAGTAGCTGGGATTACAGGCATGTGCCACCACGCCCAGCTATTTATTTATTTATTTATTTATTTATTATCATTTTTTTCACACAGTCTCACTCTATTGCCCAGGCTGGAGTGCAGTGGTACGATTTTGGCTCACTGCAACCTCCGCCTCCTGGGTTCAAGTGATTCTCCTGCCTCAGCCTCCCAAGTAGCTGGGATTACAGGCATGCACCACCATGCCTGGCTAATTTTTGTATTTTTAATAGAGACGGTGTTTCATCATGCTGGCCAGGCTGGTCTTGAACTCCTGGCCTCATGATCTGCCCGCCTTGGCCTCCCAAAGTTCTGGGATTACAGGCATAAGCCACTGTGCCTGGCCTAATTTCGTATTTTTAGTAGAGACGGGATTTCTCCATATTGGTCAGGCTGGTCTCGAACTCCTGACCTCAGGTGATCTGCCCACCTCAGCCTCCCTAAGTGCTGGGATTATAGGCGTGAGCCACTGCACCCAGCCTGCCGGCTCTTTTTAGAGGAGAATGGTATTTAGAAACCAAGTTCCCGATATGAGATGTGTACATTCATTACAAACCCAGCTACTGTGTCCTGTAACTACTCTCAGGGGACAGATCTTGGGACTCTACATATGTGTGTGTGTATATATATATTTGTACACATTTACACCTTTATTTATATGTCTCTATAAATATTGAAAACCACACTACTATACAATTTCAATTCTAATCTACAGGGTTCCTTCTAGTTTCTTCCCTTTTCCATATTTGCTACTTCCTCCCCAACAGTGAGCAGCCTGTTGGTTGCTCATGGTTTCACCATGTTCTTGAGGCTGGTCTCAAACTCCTGATCTCGGGTGATCCACCCCCTCGGCCTCCTGAAGTGCTGGGATTACAGACATGAGCCACCGCACCCGGCCTCCTTAGTGTATTTATTTATCCAATCATCACACCTGATACATAACCCATTTCCTATCGCCACCACCACCCTCTTCCCAGTTTTTGCATCCTCCCTCCTGCCCAAAATAAATGTATCTTAATGAAAGGGATGATGAGAATGATTTTTTTGGCTTGGTGTCCAAATTTAAAGTTCTGGCCAACATGATGAAACCCTCTCTCTACTAAAAATACCAAAATTAGCCGGGTGTGGTGGCGGGTGCCTGTAATCCCAGCTACTCACGAGGCTGAGGCAGGAGAATCGCTTGACCCTAGGAGGTTGCGGTGAGCCAAGATCACACCACTGCACTCCAGCCTGGGCAACAGAGCAAGAGCCATCTCAAAAAATAAAATTAAAGTTTTCCAATGAGGTCCTATTTACCAGGTTATTTTCTATTATGGCAGATATGGTTGGGAAATTTACAAGAAGTGTTTTCCAATGACCAGGTTTTTGTTTTGATTTGCTTTTTGGGCTACAAGATTAAATCTTATTTTATTCCGCCCCCTGCTGGCAACATCTTGAAATTTATTTCATCCAACAAAAGGTGAAAGGCTTGTTCAACAAAGATTCATTAACACATATTATTTTTCCACTTTTCTCACAATCTAAAAACCTACCACTCAAAGAAAAACTCACTGATATGATTAGATGGTATAAACATTCATCCTTATTCATTTTTAATAAGGCAAAATATTTGCTTTCCAAATTTTCCACAGTAATACATATGAAACAGTAAAAATCGGCCAGGCGCAGTGGCTCAAGCCTGTAATCCCAGCACTTTGGGAGGCCAAGATGGGCGGATCACAAGGTCAGGAGATCGAGACCATCCTGGCTAACACGGTGAAACCCCGTCTCTACTAAAAAATACAAAAAACTAGCCGGGCGAGGTGGCGGACGCCTGTAGTCCCAGCTACTCGGGAGGCTGAGGCAGGAGAATGGCCTAAACACGGGAGGCGGAGCTTGCAGTGAGCTGAGATCCGGCCACTGCACCCCAGCCTGGGCGACAGAGCGAGATTCTGTCTCCAAAAAAAAAAAAAAAAAAAAAAAGAAACAGTGAAAATCTTTTGTGCATAAAATGTACAGATGTAATTTAAGTAATAATTACAAAGTCAATCTGTGTAACTGACCCACCCAGATCAAGAAGAAGACATTGCCATCGTTCTTTTTTTTTTTTTTTGAGACAGAGTTTCACTCTTGCTGTCCAGGCTGGAGTGCAATGGCATGATCTTGGCTCACTGCAACCTCTGCCTCCTGGGTCCCGGTTCAAGCAGTTCTCCTGCCTCAGCCTCCTGAGTAGCTGGGATTACAGGCACGCACCACTACACCCAGTCAATTTTTGTATTTTTAGTAGAGACGGGGTTTCACCATGTTGGCCAGGCTGGTCTCGAACTCCTGACCTCATAATCCGCCCTCCTTGGCCTCCCAAAGTGCTGGGATTACAGGCATGAGCCACCGCGCCCAGCTTTTTTTTTTTTTTTAAGATGGAGTTTTGCCCTTGTTCCCCAGTCTGGAGTGCAGTGGCGTGATCTTGGTTCTCTGCAACCTGTGCCTCCAGGGTTCAAAGGATTCTCCTGCTCAGCCTCCCAAGTAGCCAAGATTACAGGTGCCCACCACCATGCCCAGTTAATTTTTGTATTTTTGTAGAGACAGTGTTTCACCATATTGGCTAGGCTGGTCTCAAACTCCTGATCTCAAGTGATCCTCCCATCTTGGCCTCCCAAGGTGCTGGGATTAAAGGCGTGAGCCACTGGGCCTGGCCATGCCATCGCTCTAAATGACCAGTGTCCCTCTTCTCTGATCCTGGCTTTCTCTCTCTTCCCCTCAAAGGATTACCCTGATTTGGGGAATAATCATTTTAGTATATACTGCTTCTATAATCAGAAAATAACTAAAATATTAATTGTTCAAATTAATAATATAAAAATTTTGATGTGGTGATTTAATCTGGAAATTTACATGGTTATTTCTGCATTTAACAAAGACACTGAGTTCAACATCATTAATTATTAGGGAAATGCAAATCAGATCAGAGATACCACTTCTCACTCACTAGAATAGCTAAAGTTAAAAAGACAATCATAAATGTTAAAGATGTGGAGAAATTAAGACCCTCACATATTACTAATGGGAATGTGAAATGGTGCAGCCACTTTGGAAGACAGTCTGGCAGTTCCTCAAAATATGAAACACCAAGTTACCATATGACAGGACAGAGCAATTCCACTCCTGGGTGTAGCACCAAAAGAAATGAAACATTATGTCCACACAAAACCTTGTACACAAATGTTTATACTAGCATTATTCCTAAAAGCCAAAAAATGGAAACAACGCAAGTGTCCATCCACTGATGAATGAACAAACAAAATATGATCTGCCATACAATGGAATGTGATTCAGCCATGCAACAGAATGATGTATTGACACAGGTTATCACGTGGAAAAACCTTGAAGACATCGTGGGAAGTGAAGGTCATCCATCACAAAAGACTACATAATGTATGACTCCACTTATAGGAAATGTCCAGAACAGGCAAATTCAGAGAGAAGAAAGCAGAGAAGTGCTTGCCAGGGGCGGGGGGAGCGGGGAAAGGAAGAGTGGCAGCTAATGGGTATGAGGTTCCTTATGAAGTGATGAAAGTATTCTGAAAGTAGATAGTGATGGTGGTCGCACAACCCTGTGAAAACCTTAAAAACCACTAGATTAGAATTACATATTATTATATATTATAATTAGATGTACATATATATATACACACACACACACACATATACATATTTTTTCTTTTTTTGAGACAGAGTCTCACTCTGTCGCCCAGGCTGGAGTGCAGTGGCGCGATGTCGGCTCACTGCACGCTCCACCTCCCAGGTTCATGCCATTCTCATGCCTTGGGATTACAGATGTGAGCCACCGCGCTTGGCCTTTTTTTTTTTTTTTTTTTTTTTGAGACGGAGTCTAGCTCTGTTGCCCAGGCTGGAGTGCAGTGGCCAGATCTCAGCTCACTAAAAGCTCCGCCTCCGGGTTTACACCATTCTCCTGCCTCAGCCTCCCGAGTAGCTGGGACTACAGGTGCCCGCCACCTCGCCCGTCTAGTTTTTTGTATTTTTTAGTAGAGACGGGGTTTCACCGTGTTAACCAGGATGGTCTCGATCTCCTGACCTTGTGATCTGCCCGTCTCGCCTCCCAAAGTGCTGGGATTACAGGCTTGAGCCACCGCGCCTGGCCGTTTTTTTTTTCTTTTTTTGAGACAGACTCTCACTCTGTCACCCAGCCTGGAGTGCAGTGGCGCGATCTCGGCTCACTGCAACCTCTGCCTCCCGGGTTCAAGCGATTCCTGTGCCTCAGCCTCCTGAGTAAATGGGACTACAGGTGTGCACCACCATGCCCAGCCAATTTTTATATTTTTAGTAGAGACAGGGTTTCACCATGTTGGCCAGGATGGTCTCAATCTCTTGACCTTGTGATCCATCCACCTCGGTCTCCCAAGGTGCTGGGCGTGAGCCACCAGGCCTGGCCTTTTTTAAAAATACATTTTATTTATTTATTTATTTATTTATTTATTTATTTATTTATTTGAGACAAGGTCTGTCTCTGTTGCCCAGGCTGGAGCACAGTGACGTGATCTCTGCTCACTATAACCTTGACGACCCAGGCTCAAGTGATCCTTTTACCTCAACTTCCTGAGTAGCTGGGACGACAACTGTATGCCACCGCACCCGGCTAATTTTTTACATTTTCTGTAGAGACAGGGGTCTCACTATGTTGGCCAGGCTGGTCTCAAACTCCTGAGCTCAAAGCGATCCTCCTGTCTTGGCCTCTCAAAGTGCTGTGATTACAGGCGTGAGCTACTGCACCTGGCATATAATTATACATTAATCCCCACTTTCTCACTCTCCAGAAGCAACCACTATTGTGAAGTTGGGGTATATCATTCTAGTTCAATTTATGTTCCTTTATATCTTATTATGTTGTGTACTTTTCATCTTGTAAATAAATTGTATACTAATCTATTACATTTAAAACAACAACGTACTGAGACTTGCTTTTGTCAGCCTTTCTTTACGTTTACATTTTCTCATGAAATAAACATAGAGGAAAGCACAAAAACCGTATGTACAGTTTGCCAAGTAATAGTAAGCTGAACACCTAGGTACCTACCACCCAGGTCATGAAATCAGTCACTGCCAGCGCCCGGAAGCCTGGGACATGCAGACTCTCAGCCTTGGCCTCCTTCTCCCCTCAGACATAACCACAGCCTTGCTTTTCTGGTAATTTAGTTGCTTTTCTTTGTAGTTCTACCACTTACGTTTGTTTTTCCTGGTTTGGATCTTTTATTTTTTTAATTATGTATGAACATAATTATTTATTTATTTATTGAGACAGTCTTGTTCTGTCACCTAGGCTGGAGTGCAATGGTGCGATCTCGGTTCACTGCAGCCTCTGCCTCTCGGGTTCAAGTGATTCTCCTGCCTCAGCCTCCTGAGTAGCTGGGATTACCGGCACCTGCCACCACACCAATTTTTGTATTTTTAGTACAGACAGGGTTTCACCATGTTGGCCAGGCTGGTCTCGAACTCCTGACCTCAGGTGATCTGTCCGCCTCAGCCTTCCAAAGTGCTGAGATTACAAGTGTGAGCCACAGTGCCTGGCCGAACATAATTATTAATATAAATTATACACACACACACACACACACACACACACATATATACATGTCTGTCCGTCTTCCTGTACTCAGTATTATGGCTCCATATTAGACCCAGCCATTGTTACATGTGACTATAACTCATTCATTTCGCTGCTATGATTTTTCTTTTTTTTTTTCTGTTGCCCTGTCTAGAGTGCAGTGGCACAATCACGGCTCAATGCAGTCTTGATCTCCCGAGCTCAAGCGATCCTTTCAATGCAGCCTCCTGAGGAGCTAAACTACAAGTGTGTGCCACCCTGCCTGGTTTATTTTATTTTATTTTATTTTAAGAGATGAGATATGGCTGGGCGTCCTGGCTCATGCCTGTAATCCCAGCACTTTGGGAGGCCGAGGCAGGCAAATCACTTGAGGTCATTTGAGTTTGACATCCGCCCAGCCAATATGGTGTAACTCCATCTCTACAAAAAATACAACAAAAAAAGTAACCAGGCGTGGTGGCACACGCCTGTGGTCCCAGCTACGTGGGAGGCTGAGGCAGGAGAATCACTTGAACCCACGAGGTGGAGGCTGCACTGAGCCGAGATCACACCACTGTACTCCAGCCTGTGCGACAGACCAAAACTCTGTCTCAAAAAAAAGAAAGAAAGAAAGACGGCCGGGCACGGTGGCTCAAGCCTGTAATCCCAGCACTTTGGGAGGCCGAGATGGGTGGATCACGAGGTCAGGAGATCGAGACCATCCTGGCTAACACGGTGAAACCCCATCTCTACTAAAAAATACAAAAAACTAGCCAGGCGAGGTGGCAGGCGCCTGTAGTCCCAGCTACTCGGGAGGCTGAGGCAGGAGAACGGCGTGAACCCGGGAGGCGGAGCTTGCAGTGAGCCGAGATCCGGCCACTGCACTCCAGCCTGGGCAACAGAGCGAGACTCCGTCTCAAAAAAAAAAAAAAAAGAAGAAAGAAAGAAAGACAGGGTCTTGCTCTGTCGCCCAGGCTGTAGTGCAGTGGCACCATCACGGCTCACTGCAGCCTCAGCCTCCTGGGCTTAAGCCATCCTCCCACCTCAGCCTCCCAAAGCGCTGGGATGACACGCGTGAGCCACAGAACCCAGCCATAGGGCCTAACATCTCTAGTGATGAGTGAGATCCACATTATTTGTCACTGTCTCTAGATTACAGAAAACAAGTTAGTTTTCTGATTTAGGAACTGGCATGATCCACCCCAAATAATATACAAGATGAGTGTGTCCTGGTGCCTGCATCTTTGTCATCTCAGCTACTCTGGAGGCTGAGGCAGGAGGACAGCTTCAGCCCAGGAGTTTGAGGCCAGCCTGGACAACATAGCAAGAGCCTGTCTCTTAAAACAAAACAAAACAAAAAAACAAATAAACAAAAAAAGAATATGGTTGGGCGCAGTGGCTTGTGCCTGTAATCCCAGCACTCTGGGAGGCTGAGGTGGGCGGATCACCTGAGGTCAGGAGTGTGAGACCAGCCTGGCCAACATGGTGAAACCCCATCTTTACTAAAAATACAAAAAACTTAGCCAGGCATGGTGGCGGGCTCCTGTAATCCCAGCTACTTGGGAGACTGAGGCAGGAGAATCACTTGAACCCGGGAGGCGGAGGTTGCAGTGAGCCGAGATTGCGCCACTGTACTCCAGCCTGGGCAACAAGAGTGAAACTCCGTTTCAAAACAAAACAAAACAAAACAAAACACGAATATATCATGGCCGGGCAGGGCAGCTCATGCCTTTGGGAGGCTGAAGCAGATGAACCACTTGAGGTCAGGAGTTCAAGACCAGCCTGGCCAACATGGTGAAACTCCATCTCTACTAAATATACGAAAATTAACCGGGTGTGGTGATGGCGCCTGTAGTCCCAGCTACTTGGGAGGCTGAGGCAAGAGAATCGCTTGAACTCAGGAGGCAGAGGTTGCAGTGAGCCGAGATCACGCCACTGCACTCCAGCCTGGGCAACAGAGTGAGACTCTGTCTCAAAAAAAAAAAAAAAAAAAAGGTGTCCTAGCAATGTAATTATATCAAAGATGTCAGATGAACTGCAACTCCAGAACTGCAAGTACTTCCCTTGATAGAGCCATGAGGCAACAGAAAGGATGCTTCGAACTTGTTAGCATCTTTAAAGGAGCTGCCAAATTCATGTGCTTCTTTCTGGAGAGCTGTTAAATTGAGAAATGTATTGTATTTCAGTTAGATTCACTTAACATCTGCTGATGCCAGCATGTTGTCTGGTTAGGGAAATGTTAAATATAAGTAATTGCTATGGCATGTGGTTGAGACCTTGTGTCTTCCTGCGGTTCAGGCTTCTCACTGGCATCCTAAAACAATTCCAGTCTCCAACCACGGGACTTTGTTTTGAGCAAAGCTGTAGCCTCAGCACTTAGCGTGGTTCCCGGCACACAATAAATATGTATCGAGTGGATGAATATTTAGTGTACTTGTCATTTGTCTGAATGACATCCGATCCCCTCCTTACCCTTCCGCCTGCTCTGCTCTGTTTCCCAGGGTGATGAACACGCAGTCTGAGCTTTCCAGCCTTCCTGCTGGGCTCAGTCAATGGAAGGGACTGGTGAGAGGCTGGAAGGCAGGAGGGGAAGCTGGGGTATTTCTCCCCTCTATTTGTCTTGGGCACCATCTCCAGTAGCATCTTTGGCTGAAATGGCTGCATAGGCTTCCTCCAGATGAGGTATTTTTTTTTTCTTTTGTTTTGAGACGGAGTCTCGCTCTGTCGCCCAGGCTGGAGTGCAATAGTGCAATCTCAGCTCACTGCAAGCTCTGCCTCCCGGGTTCACGCCATTCTCCTGCCTCAGCCTCCCGAGTAGCTGGGACTACAGGTGCCCACCACCGCGCCCAGCTAATTTTTTGTATTTTTAGTAGAGATGGGGTTTCATCGTGTTAGCCAGGATGGTCTCGATCTCCTGACCTCGTAATCCGCCCGCCTCAGCCTCCCAAAGTGCTGGGATTACAGGTGTGAGCCACCGCGCGCGGCCTCACCCAGGTGACTTTTTTGTGGGGAGGGGTTGTTTTTGAGACAGGGTCTCACTCTGTTGCCCAGGCTGGAGGGCAGTGGCGCCATCATAGCTCACTGCAGCCTCAATCTCCTGGGCTCAAGCAATTCCCCCACCTCAGCCTCCTGAGTAGCTGGGACTACAGGCGTGTGCCACCATGCCCAGCTAATTTTTGTTCCTTTTATAGAGACGCAGTTTCACCATGCTGCTCCAGGCTGGTCTCAAACTCCTGGGCTCAAGAGATTTGCTCACCTCGGCCTCCCAAAGTGCTGGAATTACAGACATGAGCCACTGCGCCCAGCCACACATGGTTTTTAAGAGATTTGTTGTAGGAGTTGGGATCTTCCACAATTGTGAGATCTGGTTAGACAGTCTCCATAATGCTGGGTCTCTGTGTCTGATGCTGGAGACTGAAGTCTGCAGGGCAGGCAGCTGAACAGAAGATGGATGTAAAGTAGGGAAGAGCAAGAACAATCTGGAACCCATGAGCAATAGCTGAAATCTATAAACACAGACTGAAACCTAGGTCAGTCCTCATTGTCCCCAACTTTGATGGCAGGAAACACTGGTGCCCTTAGGCAGGGAGCTGGCTCAGGGGTCACAGCAGCCAAAGGAGGATCCAGGGGCAGGTGGACCCACCGCAGGCAGGTAAAGGAAAATGTTCAGGAGACGCAGAAGTGCCTGGTGACTCTGCCCCAGCCTTCGAGGCATCAGTAAGAGTATGGCTGCTGCTCTACTTCCACACACCAAATCTCATTCCACAGAAAACTGCCCTTTATGGCCCACCCTACCAGAAACACATAGAAAAAGGAATTCTGGGAAATGCAATTCAACTAGCCAAGCTAACACATTACCAAGCCAGTGAGCATGTTTTCTTGGGATAGCCTGGGGGTGATGTATCAGTGTTCTACCATGAGCAAACCTACCCTCAAGGGCTGAGAGAGCTGAAGGAAGCTGACAAATCTGGTTTCTCAGAAAGAAACTTTTTTGTTTTTTAGAGACAGAGTCTTGCTCTGTTGTCCAGGCTGGAGTGCAGTGGCACAATCATGGCTCACTGCAGCCTCAGACTTCTGGGCTCAAGCAATCCTCCTGCCTCAGCCTCCTGAGTAGCTGGGACTATAGGTACACCGCAACACACTCGTTTAAGGTTTTCCAGTTTTGTAGCAATGAGGTCTCACCACTTTGTCCAGGTTGCTCTCAAACTCCTGGGCTCAAGCATTCCTCCTGTCTTGGCCTCCCAAAGCACTGGGATTACAGGTGTGAGCCACCCACCCAGCCTCAGAATGAAACATTTAATAGGGATTTATGAACAAAAGCCATGTCTTGGGTGGCTGTGAGATGATGGATCCCTGCACTGTTAGCCCCCAGACCCAAAGCTTACATACCTAGGGAAAGAGTATATGTGCTTCAGAAGGAATATGCCATCAAGGTTGTTTTGACCCAAGGGCAGATTTGCAGTAATTACTTGCTCTTAACAGTAGATAATGTAGAAATCTTAGAGGCATCCCGGGAACTGAAGTTAATTAGAAGTCCACATGATGGATAAGCCTGGAAGGTAGAGTTGCTTTAGCCTCCACCATCAGCCCACCTACAAGTAAAAGGAAATGTAATTAAAAGTGCTTAACCAATAAGGAAAATGTATTTTGTCACAGAACAATGGGTCCAATGACCTTACAGTGTTGTGAATGGCTCAGGAATGTCATTAAGGACTCAAGTTCTTTTTCTCTGCCATCTGCAGCAGGTTGGCTTTATTTCTCAGCCTGTCACAGCCCCAGTCACATCCTCACATAACTATGTCCACAGCTGGGAAGGCGAGTGTTTCTCTCATGAGGCTCTATTTAAGAGCAGAGGGCTGGATACAGTGGCTTATACCTGTAATCCCAGCACTTTGGGAGGCTGAGGCAGGAGGATCACTTGAGCCCAGGAGTTTAAGGCCAGCCTGGGCAAGATAGTGAGACCCCATCTCTACAAAAATAAAAATTAACGGGCATGGTGGCACACACCTGTGGTCCCAGCTACTCAGGAGGCTGAGGCAAGAGGATCACTTGAGTCTGAAAAGTCGAGGCTACAGTGAGCTGTGATCGCACCACTGCACTCAAGCCTGGGCAACAGAGGGAGACCATATCTGAAAAAAAAAATTATGAAGAATTTGAAAATGGACCGGAGCAAGGGCACACACCTGTAATCCTAGCACTTTGGGAGGCCGAGGCGGGTGGATCAGGTCAGGAGGCCTAAGGTCAGGGGTTTAAGACTAGCCTGGCCATGGTGAAACCCCATTTCTACTAAAAAATTAAAAATCAGCAGGTGGCCGGGCGCGGTGGCTCAAGCCTGTAATCCCAGCACTTTGGGAGGCCGAGACGGGCGGATCACGAGGTCAGGAGATCGAGACCATCCTGGCTAATACCGTGAAACCCCGTCTCTACTAAAAATACAAAAAACTAGCCGGGCGAGGTGGCGGGCGCCTGTAGTCCCAGCCACTCGGGAGGCTGAGGCAGGAGAATGGCGTAAACCCGGGAGGCGGAGCTTGCAGTGAGCTGAAATCCGGCCACTGCACTCCAGCCCGGGTGACAGAGCGAGACTCCGTCTCAAAAAAAAAAAAAAATAAAATAAAATAAAAATAAAAATCAGCAGGCATGGTGGCACATGCATGTAATCCCAGCTACTCAGGAGGCTTAGGTAGGAGAATCAGTTGAACCTGGAAGGTGGAGGTTGCAGTGAGCCGTGATCACACCATTGCACTCCAGGCTGGGCAACAGAGAATTTCAAAATAGTGACAGGAGGGTATTAACCCAAGCACAAGCCCCTTCTGAATGCAGGGCCATGTGTGACCGCTCAGGTCACCTGCCCATGAAGGTGGCCCCGTGGGGTACATCATTATTAACTAGGTGTAGATTTTGAGTCCATTTAAGGGCTTCCATGATTGATTTTTCATTACTTTTCTATGCTTTTATGAGGGACATACGAAGCATTCTTTTCAAAGCAGGTCCATTCTTGGCTTAGGGCTCTTTTATTAAATGTTATTATTACTATTATTTTTTTGAGACAGAGTTTTGCTCTCGTTGCCCAGGCTGTAGTGCAATGAGTGCAATGGCGCGATCTCAGTTCACCACAACCTTCGCCTCCTGGGTTCAAGCGATTCTCCTGCCTCAGCCTCCTGAGTAGCTGGGATTACAGGCATGTGCCACCACGCCGGGCTAATTTTGTATTTTTAGTAGAGACAGGGTTTTTCCATGTTGATCAGGCTGGTCTCCAACTCCCGACCGCAGGTGATCTGCCCGCCTCGGTCTCCCAAAGTGCTGGGATTACAGGCTTCAGCTACTGCGCCCGGCCAAATGTTTTTTTTTTTTTTTTTTTTTTTTTTTGAGACGGAGTCTCGCTCTGTCGCCCGGGCTGGAGTGCAGTGCTCACTGCAAGCTCCGCCTCCCGGGTTTACGCCATTCTCCTGCCTCAGCCTCCCAAGTAACTGGGACTACAGGCGCCCGCCATCTCGCCTGGCTAGTTTTTTGTATTTTTTAGTAGAGACGGGGTTTCACCGTGTTAGCCAGGATGGTCTCGATCTTCTGACCTCGTGATCCACCCGTCTCGGCCTCCCAAAGTGCTGGGATTACAGGCTTGAGCCACCGCGCCCGGCCTTTTTTTTTTTTTTTGAGACGGAGTTTCACTCTTGTCGCCCAGCCTGGAGTGCAATGGTGCAATCTCAGCTCACTGCAACCTCCACCTACTGGGTTCAAGAGATTCTCCTGCCTCACCCTCCCGAGTAGCGAGGATTACAGGCGCCCGCCACCACGCCCAGCTAATTTTTGTATTTTGTTTAGTTAGAGACGGGGGTTTCACCATGTTGGCCAGGCTGGTCTCGAACCGCTGACCTCAGGTGATCCACCGGCCGCGGCTTCCCAGAGTGCTGGGATTACAGGTGTGAGCCACTGCGCCCGGCCCAAATCTTTTCTAAATTGAAGAGTAAGTTCTCTGTGATCATATTCCCAGTCGTGACATTTTTACGTCTAGTAACCTTGCTGCGGCGCATTGGGGACTGTCCCCACCCCACACTCGGCCACCCGCGCCTCCACCGCGCTCTCACTGCCCTTTCCGCATTGGAACGCTATCCCGCCCACTTCCGGCGGGAGCGTCCACAGCGCAGGCGCAACTCCAGGCGTCCTTCAGCAAGCTGTCAAGTGCTGACGTATGCGCATGTGTAAAGGGGCGGGTCTGGTTAATTGCGCGGGAGATTGTGGGTCCACTGAAGTCACGCGACTGTCTCCGCCCACCTAAATAGGCGGGCGGAACCGAGGGCCCAGTCTGGCTTCAGGAAGCGCAGGCGCATTGGGTGCAGGAACGTGGCTCTGGCACCGGTGAGACCTTCACGCATGCTCATTTAAATAAGGCAAGAAGTTTATTATACCAGTTCCAGGACCCGCCTCTTTTCTCTCATAACCAGCCTCTGGCTTTTAAAGGGCCAGGGCCCTCTTCCTCCGAATTGTGGATTTTTTGGTTTGGGGTTTTAAAAATAATTTTCTTTTATTGTGGTAAGAATACTTGACATGAGATTTACCCTCAACAGTGTTTAAGGCCGGGCGCGGTGGCTCAAGCCTGTAATCCCAGCACTTTGGGAGGCCGAGACGGGCGGATCACGAGGTCAGGAGATCGAGACCATCCTGGCTGACACGGTGAAACCCCGTCTCTACTTTAAAAATACAAAAAACTAGCCGGGCGAGGTGGCAGGCGCCTGTAGTCCCAGCTACTCGGGAGGCTGAGGCAGGAGAATGGCGCAAACCCGGGAGGCGGAGCTTGCAGTTAGCTGAGATCGCGCCACTGCCCTCCAGCCTGGGCGGCAGAGCGAGACTCCGTCTCAAAAAAAAAAAAAAAAAAACAGTGTTTAAAATGTATCATATAATATATTGTTAGCTGTAGATACAACCGAATTGCTTTTTTATATTAAGCATTTATTGAGCACCTACTATATGTAAACCAAACTTACATTGCTGTGTGCATTTTACAATTTTTCCTCCTGTAATAATATGTAATAATTATGTTCATATGTATATTTTTGCATAAATTTATTCCTCCACCCCAGTGTACTATTCCTTTGGTGGCAATCCCCTTTTTTTTCTGAGAGGAAGTTTCATTCTTGTTGCGCAGGCTGGCATGCAATGACGCGATCTCGGCTCCCTGCAACCTCCACCTCCCGGGTTCAAGCGAGTCTCTCTTGCGTCAGCCTCCCGAGTAGCTGGCATTACAGACACCTGCCACCACACCCGGCTAATTTTTTTGTATTTTTAAGTAGAGATGGGTTTTCACCATGTTGGCCAGGCTGGTCTCAAATTCCTGACCTCATGGTCTGCCTGCCTCGGCCTCCCAAAGTGCTGGGATTACAGGCGTGAGCCACCATGCCCAACCCCGGCCTCTCTTTAAAATTATTTTTAGGGCCGGGCGCGGTGACTCAAGCCTGTAATCCCAGCACTTTGGGAGGCCGAGACGGGCGGATCACGAGGTCAGGAGATCGAGACCATCCTGGCTAACCCGGTGAAACCCCGTCTCTACTAAAAAATACAAAAAACTAGCCGGGCGAGGTGGCGGGCGCCTGTAGTCCCAGTTACTTGGGAGGCTGAGGCAGGAGAATGGCGTAAACCCGGGAGGCGGAGCTTGCAGTGAGCTGAGATCCGGCCACTGCACTCCAGCCCAGGCGACAGAGCAAGACTCCGTCTCAAAAAAAAAATAATAAAATAAAATAATTTTTATTTATTATTATTTTTTAAGAGACAGAGTCTCACTCTGCCGTCCAGACTGGAATACAGTGGCGAGATCATAACTCACTGCAGCCTCCATCTCCTGGGCTCAAGCGATCCTGCCTCAACCTCCCGAGTAGCTGTACTACAGGTGCGCATCACCACATCTGGCTTTTTTCTTTTGAGATAGCGTCTCACTGTGTCTGCCAGGCTGGAGTGCATAGCTCACTGCAGCCCCTAATTCATGGGCTCGAGCAATCCTCCTACCTCAGCCTCCCAAGTAGCCAGGACGATGTAGAGACATGGTCTTGTTGCCCAAGCTAGACTGGAACTCCTGGCCTCAAGCGATTTTCCTGCCTTGGCCTCTCAAAGCACTGGGATGACCTGCCTGAAGGCAATTCTCTGGAATGGGAGGCAATGTGGGGTTCTGGGCAGGTCTTCCCAGGTTAAGAGGCCTGCGACTGAATTTTGGCTCTTTCACTTCCTTGCTCTTTTACTGTGGATATGTCATCTAACTTCTGTGAACCTAACAGTTGGTTGCTTTTTATTTTTATGTTTATATTTTATTGTTTGAGACAGGGTATCACTCTGTCGCCCAGACTGGCGTGCAGTGGCATGATCTTGGCTCATTGCGACCTCCACCTCCCAGGTGTTCAAGTGATTCTCCTGCCTCAACCTCCTGAAAAGCTGGGATTACTGGCGTGCACCACCACACCCAACTAATTTTTGTATTTTTAGTAGAGACGAGGTTCCACTATGTTGGCCAGACTGGTCGCGAACTCCTGACCTCAAGTGATCCACCCGCCTCGGCCACCACGCCCAGCTGATTTTTGTATTTTTAGTAGAGATGGGGTTTGCTGTGTTGGCCAGGCTGGTCTTGAACTCCTGACCTCAAGTGATCCTCCCACCTCAGCCTCCCAAAGTGCTGGGATTACAGGCGTGCACCACCTTGCCTGGACAGTTTGCTGCTTTTTAAAACAAGAATCAGAATACCTACCAATCTCACAGGATTGTTGTGAAAAGTAAATTCTTTAAAAAGTATGTGTGAAGTCAGGAGGCTGAGCTGTGCGAAATCAGGAAGCTGAGGCAGGAGAATCTCTTGAACCCAGGAGGCAGCGTTTGCAGTGAGCTGAGATTGTGCCACTGCACCTTCAGCCTGGGCGACAGAGCGAGACTCCGTCTCAAAAAAAACCAAAAAACAAACAAAAAAATATGTGAAGTGCCAAGTACTGTGCCTCATGCCAGCTATATATGTTGAACAAATAGTTATTAAGCAGAATTATTTAGTCAGAAAATGGTTTTATAGCTCCTGTAACAGTTCCAGATGGTTCTTCAGGAAGATTTACCTAATTGCGAGGATGGCTAGCCACGTGTAATGGTGTCTCTTTTTCCAATATCGCAGGCCATCATTTTTATACATTTTTCCTAGTCTAGACACTATGTAATAGTATGGCAGGGTTATTTTAATTTTCATTTATTTAATTCTAGTGAGGCCATGCATTGCATTTTTCCTTGGGATGATTTATTAGCTTTATTTCTTTGCCTAACAACTATTTTCAAACACTGTAATTTTCACGGCTTATCCCTGCAGACATGATGTTAGGTTCTGCCAGAGCATGTTGCTGACCTTTTTTTTTTTTTTTTGAAACGGAGCCTTGCTCTGTTGCCCAGGCTGGAGTGCAATGGTGCGATCTCAGCTCACTACAACCTCTGCCTTCTGAATTCAAGCAATTCTCCTGCCTCAGCCTCTGGAATAGCTGGGATTACAGGTGCCTGCCACCATGCCTGGCTAATTTTTGTATTTTTAGTAGAGACGAGGTTTCACCATATTGGCTCCTGAGCTCAAGTTGCACTTTGAGAGGCCAAGACCAGGCGGCCAGAGTGCTGGGATTATAGGCGTGAGCCATAGCACCCGGCCTGATCTTTTTTTTTTTTTTTTTTTTTTCCTGGAGAAAGAGGGTTGGGGGAGAGACAGAAGCTAAAGGAAACTCTCCAAAGAAGGAATTGAGGTTACAGTGAAAACTTGTCCCTAGAGCAGCTCTGTCCAGTAGAACTGGCGAGGGTGCCACAGTGTCTGCATCTGTCTGTCCCGTATGGTCCAGCATGTGCCCACAAAACACTTGGAACATGGCTGCTGTGACTGAGGAATTTTTACATTTATCTAACTTAAATTTAAATTCAAATACAAGGGAGGAGACAGGCACGATGGCTCACACCTGTAATCTCAACACTTTGGGAGGCTGAGGCAGGAGGATCACTCTAGCCTATGAGATCGAGACCCGCCTGGGCAACGCAATGAAACCTGGTCTCTACAAAAAATACAAAAGTTAGCCAAGTGTGTTGGTGCACACCTGTGTCCCAGTTCCTTGGGAAGCTGAGGTGGGAGGATCACTTGAGCCCAGGAGGTTGAGGCTGCAGTGAGCCATGAGTACACCACTGCACTCCAGCCTGGGCAACAAAGTGAGACTCTGTCTCACAAATAAATAAATAAATAAATAAATACAAGGGAGGCTGAGGCAGGAGTTCAAAGCTGCAGTGAGATATGATCAGGCCACTTTACTCCACCCTGGGCAACAGAGTGAGCCCCTGTCTCTAAAAATAATAATATAAATACATAAATAAATAAACAAACAAAAATAGCCACCTCATTGATGGCACCTCATTTTCCTTTGGAAAAATAAGGGGGAAAAGGAGAGGAAAGGGCCGGGCGCGGTGGCTCAAGCCTGTAATCCCAGCACTTTGGGAGGCCGAGACGGGCGGATCACGAGGTCAGGAGATCGAGACCATCCTGGCTAACACGGTGAAACCCCGTCTCTACTAAAAAATACAAAAAACTAGCCGGGCGCGGTGGTGGGCGCCTGTAGTCCCAACTACTCGGGAGGCTGAGGCAGGAGAATGGCGTGAACCCGGGAGGCAGAGCTTGCAGTGAGCTGAGATCCGGCCACTGCACTCCAGCCTGGG